>NC_090073.1:6742743-6745738 GCF_038355195.1 Osmerus mordax | reverse complement strand
ATGCTGTTAACAGCGCTGTGTGTGGCAAGCCCCAGAGGAACAAGCCCCTCCCCTCCCCTCCCCGCCCCGCCTCCCCGCTCCCCATCCCTCAGAAACCCAACTGCCACTAACAAGAAGAAGAAAAACAACATGTACTTTGCATAACTATGACTTGTAAATGTCAGAATTGACCTCACTTGACTTCACTAAGTTCTAGCTTGGTAGATCGTTTAGCCACGGGAAGTAAACAGTGTTCTGTTTTAAGGTGTGATCAATGTCGTCGGAGCACAGACAAACCTTTGTTTGCTCTCACACAGGAAGTGTGACTTTTCAAACTGCTCTACTATTGTGAGGCTGCTGCAGATGGCTCTCAACACTGACACAGAGCCAGATCAAACACGACAGCATTGTGAGACAAAACGTGATATGGTGGAAGAACTATAAATGAGGAAAAAATAAGATAGAATTGTGAGATAACACGTGGCTTTGTCTAAGACACAAAAAGAAGAAATCATCTGAAATGCACCTCACCACCAGGGCATGAGAGGAGCAGCCTTGCTGGCTGACTGATTGCAGTACTGCTCCTCATTGTAGAATTGGAGCTGCCTGGATGTAATTTGTCTTTATTTCCCAGGATGCACCATAATTACTGTTCCCCAAATGCTATTTGGATCCCGTTACCGGCTGGCCTGCATTTCTGCTGTTGACTAAATGCCAGGAATCAGTTGGCTCATCTAATACACAAAACAATACTATTTAATATTTCAGCAGATCTTGTTTCTGGCTTTTGGCTACATCATAATGTAATCTCTGGTGCGTTTACGGTTGCCCATAGACTGTAGACTGATGCAACATTCTGGAAGCGGTTGTTGAAATCATTTCAATCATTCATGAAATGTGAGTGAAGAGTCATTAACCTTTTTGATATCACCGGAATGGAACAAGTTGTCCGTCTACATTCAAGATGTGTTCATTTTCCGAGATCTTGGTTGGTATGTTTCAAATAGTGACACATGCAGTTTGAGGAAGTCATTGCCACGGTCCTCCATCTAACAGCTGTCAGTTCATCTCTCGGTCTGCCTCTCTCTTTTTTGGTCTCTCTCTGTCTATCACTCTCTCTCTCTCTTGTCCATCGGATGTGTTGTACTCTTTTACCACACAGCTTATTGTTGACTTTCACACCCAGCGTGCTCTCTCCCGATCAATAGCGCTCGTCGAGAGAGCAGTGTGTGTTTGTGGTGAACATTGTGTACGAGCCATTTAAGACCTCAAACATAGATCGTCAAGCACCGAAATAACTCAGCAACGGGACTAGTGGTGATCGTTTTCGTTCTGTAATCCTTGATATCTCTCTCTCTCCATTCTCCATTTCACGTAACAGACCTGTGTTGTTAAAGTCGACATCATTTCCACCTGGCCGGTGCACCTGCAATGCTCAGTGTCATTGAGATGGATAGTCTCGAACGAGAGGAGCACTTGATTTGGGTTGACGGAGTAGCACTGGGCGGGGCTTAGCTCCATCGCTTCCTCGTCCTTCCTCCTGCCAGGGTCTGCAGCTGCACCGACATCCTTTCTCAGCGGCCCCAACATGCCCTGTGTTGGGCTGAGGAGTTCTGTTAACTGTACCCGTCTGACCTCGATGCTCTGTGGTGTGGGTGTGCTCCAATGTCTTTCTAGTGCGTGTGCGTGTGCGTGCGTTCATCCGTCTTTCTGTTGTGTGTGTGTGTTCATAAATCTTGTGTGTTTGTGTGTTTATGCGTCTTTCTATTGTATGTGTTGGTGACAGTTGTGTCTGTGTGTGTGTGTGTGTGTGTCTGTGTGTTTCCAGTTGTATGACACTCAGTACACTCAACCCTGATGGGGCCATTGTGTTGACCCCCTAGGGGTCCAGGATCCTGCAGGCCAATAGAGATAGAGACTATGCGACAGCTCTAACGCTACCAATTGTTATGTGCCTGATGTCCTACACAAACCCAGTGACACAGCTGGTGGGGGAGGTATTGTGAAAGCCACTTTCAAGAGCAATCACCTTGATTTGACCTACAGTGTCTTCCTGTTGCTAAACAAATGATTGCATTATTCTAGAGTGGTCTGCAGCCATGACTTAAGGAGTGGTGGTTTTCTTTTTTTACATAGGGGTAATGATTGTCTGAAGCTTCTCTCCGTGGCCAATGCTCTGTGAGATGTACTGGAGAGCTGTGAGATGTGTAATGCTTTTGTTGGGAAATGTCAAACATACAAACTCATTTGTTTGGTTAGTTGTTGTGTTTGTTATTATGCAGCCAGAAGGATTCGGTAGAACCAGCTTGATAAGATGCTGGGCTTCTACTCCCAATATATGGAGTTTAGTTACTGTGATTTCTCTGTCTGATGGAAACTGACTATTTCTGCAGGGTTTCCAGGTACCTTAGCTGCGCGGGCCTACTTCCCTCTGAGAGAGAGAGAGAGAGAGAGAGAGAGAGAGAGAAAAATGGTGAGAAAGTGTCCTATTCCCTAAACGTGTGTTTCTTCTCCGTGGAGTCCGCGTGTTGTCTGGGGGGCGTCTCTGTTGAGGCTGAGATATGAATAGGATGCCCGGGAGAGTGCGCTCCGCCCCGCACTCGCTCCAGAATCTCTAAGATGGCTCTGAGAATCTCCTCCCGGCTTTGCATAGATTAAGAGAACACTACCATGAAAGATGAGGGGTGAAAAAGAAAGCAATAAATACCCCCCCCCCCCCCCGTGTTCCGGCAGACTCCAGGGAGAACTCGGCGTCTCCGCGTCGTGTTGCAACGCCGCCGTCACGTCTCGCGCTGTCGGCGGCCGTCTTCTCCCTCCCTGACGTTCGTCAATCGCCGCTGGTCACCGTCAGCCCCCCCGTTCGCTTCTCGACGGGGCCTCTGGAGCTGCCGCGGAGGCGACTCGGGTACTTCCAGGTGTGCGCCCTCAATGTTCGGGTGGGGAGCCCGCCGCTAAAATTAAACCCGTAGGCCGAACAGAGCCGGCATTCCTCTCCTAGACGGATGCCTCCTCTCCC
>NC_090073.1:6705243-6737743 GCF_038355195.1 Osmerus mordax | reverse complement strand
GTGTAGTCCAGTGACTGAACAGCAATGCTGGAAAACCCATCCAAGACAATTATGGTTAACTAGTGCACCTTGCAGCACTGCCTGGTCATGCGTTGGAGCACAGCGTGAACCCAGACATTGGATTTGGAGTTGTTGTATTATGTAAGACTCGATTTTAACGATGCGGTCGGATTATTCTTTTCCTGGCCTTGTTTTCTCTCTCACTCACTCACTCACTCTTTCTCTCTTGTTCTCTCCTGCAGCTGCTGTGTCAGGAACATCTCCCTGGGTGGATTGTACCAGCGCGTCAATTCTAGCAGAGCCCTCCCCCCCCTCCCCTCAAAAGCGCCCCCCCCCTCCCCCTCCAGTCCACTCACCAACTGACAGCCTCCGACCGACATCAAAGGTACCTGGTTCCTCCTCACCTACGCTTCTTCCTCCAACTGCCTCTAATCATCCAATTGAACACATCATTGAGCCAATTGCTTGACAGAGGGGTTTGCGCTGGATGTTTGAAGTATAGGTAAACTTATACCTGCTCCATTTCTTTTGAAGAACTTATGGTTTACGATTTACAAACAATTAAAAAAACTATCCTTGGGGCAATTGCTTATACAGTCATTAGCATGATTGAGGCCACCCCGGCAAATGACCTTAAAATATCAGTCTTTACACTCGTGTTATTTTTACTTCTCCTCCCTGCCAGCACATCTCTAGTATTTAAATAAAGAGACCATGTTTGTTCCGGTCCAGTCTCTAAATGCATATTCCACTGTGTAATTGAGCGTTTGAAGTTTATCAAGTGTGCATTTTGACACTGTAAGCGACAGTAATTTCCAGGTTGATATCTCACACTGCAGACCTTCTGTCTGACAGAATACATTTTCCCTTTTCGTATTATTGCCGTAAGTGGTTAATGTCAGAATGACCTATTATTATTTATGAAAAAAACTAAAGGCACAGCACCGTACCTGATAAACAGAGCTTCAACCCAACACTTAAGGAGTTGGTGTGTTCATGAAGTAATTTCTTTCTTCCACAGACTTCAATGAAGGACACAAAAGAGGGGTAAAGGGAAGGTGCTGAACAATGTCTTCATATCGTTATTGAAGATTTAAATTAGCTAAGGTTTTTCCTTTCAGGAATCACTCTGCTCAACCGACCAGCGGATTAGCATACACTCGAACGTCTTGTAAAGCGAAAGGAGTTCTTTAAATCCCATTGGAGAAGGTTGGTCGGGCCACAAGGCATTTTAAAAAGAAAGAAAAAAAAAAAACTAGAGAGAAAGTCAGGCCAAATTTCGTTTTCTGCCCCTATACTTCAAACAGGCAAATTGCTTCTGTTACGAAATCACCAATACCACTTAGAATATTAGGCATTTATTAGAAATGACAACGCACTCTAATCTTGAGTCGTATGTCACCATGAAGCCAATACGTATCGATCCCCGCAGCTAACCCCAGAGACTGAGGAAGTTGCCTCCCCTACTGTACACACTGTACACCTCCAGATAATGAAGGGTTCACCTTGCTGCCAGCCATATTGACCCGTCGTGTCCCCTTTGTCTCACATCCGACAACACAGTAGATTCTGCTGTTCCAGCCTTTGTTGTTCCAGCCGGATGTTTATCTTGTTTTTTTTTGTGTGTGGCAAACCTCGCGTTATATTGTGTTTATGCCACATTTGGCAAACCATGGCAGTAAAAGCTGTTGTGTTTATGTAGAAGTGGTAATCCCTGGAGTGTATACAGCTCCAGTATCTCGCATTGTGATGAAAAAGAATACAGTCAGTCGTTGAAAACAACTCTGTCACGTCAAACAGCTCGACAGAGGGAGGAGTATCACCCCCCCCCCCCCCCAAAAAAAAAAAGGTGGTTGTGTTCTAAAATCAGTGTGAACAATATCTTACCGTTTTTCAATTCGGTGAGTCATCGTTTGAATATGCTGGGGGGGGGGGGGGGGGGGGGGGGATCTCAGGTGGGAGAAGGGCTCCACCCCACTCTCGCCCCAGCCCTGTCCAGATATAGGAGCAGGTGCTTGTAAGTGGTCCTTTGTTCCACTGAGACATGCCTCCTCAGAGGGGTATCAGATGGGTTTAGACAAGGAATTAATTTCGACGGCAATTATAGTCCCTAGAAAGGATAAATCCAGGAAGAGAGAGGGGGGGGGGGGGGAGGGAGTGGCGAAGGGATAGGCTGGGATAGCATACCACCCATCCTTAATCAGGTGAGTGTCTCTCACAGAGATCAGGCCACTGATGGTCTCACTCAATTACACTTAACCACCAACCCCCCACCATCCATCCATCCTGGTACCCCCCCGGGCCCAGCTCCACCCCCACCCCGCCAAGCCCAGCCCCATGTCTGGGCCACACACCACTCCAGGGTTGGGGTGCCTCTCTAATGCAGACAGCCTCTCTTTGTTCCCAGCCCCATTAAAGACGGCGTGATTAATTTTCTCTGAAAACCTGGTAGCTGGCCTATCAGGGCCTTTTTTTTGTTGAGTTCCTTCTGTGGAAGGCTAATATGAAACCCAATGTTTGTGGGAGATAGAGGGATGTTTGGCACGAGGCTTGCGGCGTTGTGCTTGTTTCCTGTAATCAAATCTCAAGAGGCATTCTTGAGGGGCCGTTGTCAAGAATTTGAACATTTTGTCCCTTGCTTTACCCCTTGCTTCACTGAATTTTCGTGGGGAAAAAAAGTATATTCATTGTCGGGCCACAGGACTACTAAAAACCCAACAAACCAGTTTTCATGGATTTATCGGCAAGTTTTCCTGTGATGCTTTGATGTGGGTTGTGCCGCTGAACCTCGTCTGACGCCTCGCCGTAAGAGTGGCAGCATGCAGGAACATTTATTACCTGGCTATTTTTAGCACCGAGGTCTGAAATACATTCATCCTTGAGGAGACTCCCTGCTCTAGCAGTACTGGCGGGCTCTGAGCAAGGTGCTGCAGGGGCTCCGAGGTAGAAAACAACCTCTTTTTCTTCTTTAATTAAAGCTTACTTCGCCCCCTCAAGAGGGCAGAGTACAATCTAACCTGCTTGCTTTTATGAGGATTATTCCGATTTCTTGTTGATTTCAGACGTTTTCTTTTGAACTCTACGTAGAAGTCCCCTTTCGTTCTCGTATTTACCTCACCACGCAGGCAATGCCCGGCCTTCCAGTGAGCTCAGTGGGCTTACCAGTGTGTGTTTAATGCAGGGAACAACTGCGGTGTGGGTAATTGAGTATCGGGTTAAACACGGTGACCTTGGAGGTCTCCTCTTGGCCCCCGAGTCTCAGCAAGCAATCTGCTGAGAAAGTTTTTTTTTCCAACCTGGGCCGTTTTGGCTGAGGGGAATTCTTCAGATTCCCCTCCCCTGCGTGCTCCCCGTGGTTATTTAAAGCGAGGAATTTCGTGGCGGTGATAAGCTCTGCAGACGTAGCCAACGTGCCTTCCATGGTCCTTCTGGGACTCAGGAAACGGCGCCCCCACTCTGTGCCCCGCCCCTAGTCCCTAGGGAAGACCAATCATTGGAGCCACTCCAGAGTCTGTCATCAAGTCCGTCCAATCACCATAAGCCTCGCCGAATTCCTTTCAGATACTGAGTGTGGTACAAGGGCAATCTCAAAACGTAAATAAAATGTGGGGCTGCGGGCGGGCCTTTTCCATATTTTCCAGAGGCCACCCGCAGGACTGACGATGATAGCCATGGAATAAACCAAAGGTTTCTTTGAAAGGCAACAGGCGTGTATGGCACAGCTTTACTGCTGTGCGATTGTGGGCCTAGCCTCAATCAAACCTCTGTCAGTCTGGGGAGGGAAAAAGAATCGGAAGCGCCTTCCACCACCGTCACCACCACCACGCTGTCTCTCCCCGCGACTGGAGCTCAGCTGTGAAATGTGGGCTTCTTGTACGGCGCGGCGAGCAGAGCGGTGTCAGACCATTCTAGATAAATAAATGATCATTGAGAAACAAACATCAAAGGGGGATTGTGTGCTTCAAAGGGAATAGGGGCCTTGCTCTCACCAGTTCCTGGGGAGAGCATCGAGTTGTGTTTATACCCACCGCGCAGACACAGACACACACCTACTGTAATTCAACCTGGTTGGAATTCTAATCAAGACATCTGCATGGTGGAGCCCAAGCCGAGTCCTCTTCACATCTCCTGTCTCTCTGTCTGCTTTGCTCGGTCTCTCTCTCTCTTCTTTCCGCCGTTCTTTTTCGGCCTCTCGCTCTCTCTCTCTCGCTCTCCTTTGCCCGCCGCGTAAGCTGAAGAAATGTGTTTACACAGCCCGACGTGGAAGGCTCGCATGATAGCGTGTCACCTCTTGTTTCTCCAATCTTCCCCCATTTCTTCCACCCGGGCCCGTTCCCTGCTTTAACCCTCCTCTGATCTCCGCGCTTCTCTCCTCCCTTTTCAGCTCCTCTCCTCCTAGCCGTCCGGCTTCCCTACTCCCCTTTCATCTGCGCCGAGAGAGGGATGTCTGTTTTCTAACTCCTCTCCCTCCACTGGTATCCACTACATTATCTACTACAGTAAGTGGGGTTTTGCATTTAATATACCCGGTGTTGTGCCTCATTCGTCACTGTGCTCTCAGCTCCCCTGAGCCCATTCCACCAGTAATAATGTACATCGGGAGGATGCTAGTGGCTGCGGTGTTGTGCGTTTGTTTGCTTAGCCGAAGGTGAGGATGACGGCTAAATGGAGGAGATGGGTGTCAGCATGGTCGCGTCTGTGAAAGGCTGTGAGGGAGAATAGCCCGTCTTCGCTTTCCCAGAGTTCTGAATGGTCTGCATGTCGTGTATACGTACGGCGAGTTGATACATGTCCTGTGCGGACATGTATGACGGTAACTCTCCTCATCCTGTGCCGACTCCAGGAGTCTGTGTCCAAACAACTGCCATTTGATTTGTCTTCAAATCATTTGTGTTTGTTTCGGGGGAAAGTCCATCCTGTCATATTGTGGTTGTGCCTGGTTGTGGTCGGCGCTGCAGGCCTGTCCTTGTGTTTGGAACGTGTGCAACATCAGCATGATACTTCCATCATTCGATCCGTGCTGTTCCAACCCAAGTTGTGTTCGGTGTCCTTGTCTTCAGCCTCCTCGAACGAGACCAAAACATGCACCAGCAGCTTCTGGTCATCTGTCTGTATTGACCTGGTGCCCCCTGTCTCCCCCCCTTCCTCCTTGAGTTGCCCAAGACCAGTACCCCCCCCCATCTCTGCCTCAACCTCCACCCCAGCCTCGACCCCGACCTCAGCCATGGAGGACTATGACGTGCGCTCGGCCGCCAGCATCATGGCGTCCGTGAAGGAGCAGGAGGCTCGCTTTGAGCGCTTGACCCGCGCCCTGGAGGAGGAGCGACGCAACGTCTCGCTGCAGCTGGAGCGCGCCAACCTGCCCGCCGATAGGCTGGCCGGCCCCCACGCCCCGCCCACCAGCCAACCGTTGGCTTGGCAGCAGGTGGTGATGCAGGTAACCTAGCTGTGCCCCGCCCGCTTCCCCCGTCCCCCGACACGCCGACCTGTTGCCCGGGCGACCTGCCGTGGCTCATCTCATTCCACCTCCATCTGAGAGGATGTCATCCCATCGCTCGGTCTGTGGCTCTGTATCTGTGGGTCATCTGTCCAGGGACTTATCCCTCTTTACCATACCCCGAGCTACACTCCCCTATTGTGATTCCCACCGGTCCTTATCTGCTTGTCCGGTTCGGATCTGCTGGTGGTCCGCAGAGCTTCCCAAATCGGTCGCGTGCTTGACAACGGGGAACGGGGTGATGACATCAGCCGCTCTCCTTCCCCTCCGCCTCCTCCTCGTCTTCCCCCTCCCACCCAGGGCTCGTTTTCTCTTCCCCGCGGGCCGGCTGATTGGATTGAGCCTTTAATCCAGCTCTCGGAGCCTGAAGGACGTTCCGGGTTCCCCCGTGGGCGGAGAGGGAGGGTGGACAATATGAAACGAGCCTCAAATGCGGCCGCAGGCTGGAGACGTGCGGACCATGGTGTCTCTCACAGTCGGCATGGCGATGCCATCTCCTTAGCCAATCAGCTGGTGAGGTTGGGTGTCACGTCTTGAGGACTTCTGGCTCACTTCTCGCTTTGTTTTCCTCGGCCTCCGGTACCTCTCTCAGCCTGTCGACGGATTTCCTGTCACGATGGGGGTCAGCGTTTGTTTGTATGGTGGCTGTTTGACCCCCCAAAAAGAGGCTGAAAATGAAGCAAAGCTATGCTGAGGACAACTCTCACTGCAGACTCTCATGTCACTGGTGTGTGTGTGTGTGTCTGTGCGTGTGTGCCCGTGTTTTCCACGCCCCCTCCGCACTCCCCCCCGCTCATAAACAGTGCGTGATTTACACGACCGCCGTTTAACATGACAGCTCGTGAATTAGCTCGCTCTTTTACGCTCGGCCGGATCCCGCCTCCCTCGCTCACGGCCCGCCGATCGGGCGCCGAGGTGCAAGGCTGCGCCCGTCTGCGGGCTGAGCGCGTCGACGAGGGGGGTCAATTGGGCGGAACCGTGGGCGCCTTCGGCGGGCTCGACTCGGGCTCGCACGGCCATCGCAGCGATGCGCCCGCTCGTGAGCTGTCAGGAACGACAGGGCTTGTTGGATGCGGAGGCTGGCTGTGTAATTACCTGATGGGGGGGATGAGAGGACAGGGAGATGTTGATCTCCGACGGGGCCCGCGGGGACACTGGGGAGCCGCGGGCGTGCGTGGATCGTCAGCGTCGCTCAGACGAGAGTGTGTGTGTCTGTGTGTGCGTGCGTGGTTCAACTTTAACGTAATGAGGTTGTCTGAGTGATGAGGAGAGCACCCACCAAGCTGCTCTCTCTCTATCTCTCTCTCTCCCTCTCTCGATTGATGGAATGGTGAGCGAATGCTTAATGAAGATGATTGCGCCATCGATTCAGATAGAGCTCTCATACACTCCCAGCTTTAACTGGTGGGCTACACCGTTTAGTCACATGGTCTCTGAGTCTGTGCCTGGCCTGTAGTAGGTCTGGAGGCTTTTAGACAGCGAGCGGCAGCGTCTTGTAGCCACCCCAATGATTCATGTTGCTCCTGGTGAGAGGATTATCGGCGCGGTCATCAAAACTTGAAAGCCCATCCATAATCCCCCCCCCCCCCCTCCCCTCCTCAACCCCATCCCATATTAATATCAACAACACGGGCTAGCTAGCTGTAGCTTTGAAAAGGCAGTAGTTTGGTGTGTGTTTACGCTTCCTCCTGTGGTAGGATTACTTGGATGTGAAGTGGAGCTCAGTGGGTGTGCGGGCAGGGGGTCATATCTTGTAAACAACGCTGGCCTATTTCCCCCCGGATCTTTTCAGATCATTATCATTAAACACTTACTGAATTACCACAACCGACAGGACTGAGACTGGGTCTATTGGCAAGTGTTTCTAAGGCACATCAAGACGAGGCTGCCAGACACCGTATGCATTGGTCCACCAAGTATGCTTGGTGGAATTATCTACAGGGACTCGCTGAGGCAAAGCGTGTCATTGAATCCTCGCTCACAAAACTGAACGGCCTCGAGCGCAGATGACCGGGGGGGAAACATTGACAACCCATGTCCCCTCTTCATGTGGGGTCAGGTTGCCCTGTGGTAAATTGATTTTGGCCTGGGAGAAGCTCGATGATGAGGAATCTGAAGGGTCAAGTGGTGAATGGCGAGACACACACAGATCCGTGGGAGTGTGAAGTCTATCAGATGCCACTCAGCCCTGTCTGTCTGTCTGTCTGGCCCTCCGGGGACAAGGTGACCTCATTTCACAGGCCGGACAGCAAGCATCTTATCTACTCGCCACACTCATCAACACTCGATTATCTTCGAACGCCTTCAGAGGAGAATTCCGCGCGTCCCAAGGCACGACCTTGTGGAGACGGGAGAGCGGTCTATACTTCTGGAGCCTTCCGGGGGGTGACTTTGCTATACTGTGCCGAGGTGGAGCTAGCAGCGGGGAGCCGGAGGTTTAGCGCAGCCTGTCTCTCTCTGAAAATTTTTCGGAATGTTTTTTCTTCAAAGAGCTGTGAGCTCTGGAGGAAGAGTGGAGCCTCTGATCTCAGAGCTGTCTGTGGGTTGGATGTATGGACATGGCCTTGTGATGGCACCCCCGAACCACATACACACACACAGACACACACACCCACCCTGCTCCCTTCCCAGCAATGCCGAGACACAATGGACACAAAGGGCTCAGGGTGCTATAGCGACGGCAGATATATCCCTTGCTGGTTGGCCCTGGGAGCCCCCTCTGTGCTCTCGTAAATCACCTGCCTAACAATGAGCCTCAGTCCTCCCTCTCCCCTCCCTCTCCCCACCCACACCCTCCCTCTCCTGACCCCACACCCCTCCCGCTCTGCTCCCAGTGCCGTCAGGAACTTGCCTGCCCTAAATGTGTAATTACCTCTGTGTAAAAACGCCTGTTTTGTTTAGGTGTATTTATTTCGCCTCCACACTGTTTTCCAGGCCCCACTGACTACACTCACATCCCCGTCCCTCTCTCTCTCTCTCTCTCTCTCTCTTTCTCTTTTATATGATTTGATACTTTTTCCTCTTGTGAAATGCCCTCCGAACAGCAATAGACATGTTCGGGAGTAGTGCGCCGTTTTGAAGAATGAGCACGGGAGAAGCGTTTTCTCTCTCGATCCCCTCCCTCGTCGTGTCAAGTGGAGGCACCGGGCCGTGAGCTGCAGGGAGACTGGTGAGGAGGTCAAAGACTCCCGCTGTCCCAGTTCACCGCTCCAACGTGCTCTGTAGGACAGGGATTTGCGCTCTTTCTGTAAGACGGAGAGAGGGATGTAGAGGGGGGGGGGTGTGGGGTGGGAGAGGAAGACATGGAGGAAGGGAGGAGGACAGAGAGGGAGAGCGGATGGCAGACATGCGCTATTGTGTGGCAGGAGGCTACTTATTCCTGGAGGCCTCCTCTAAAGCCTTCATGTTTCATATTAGGCCCGCGGCTCGTCTACTTAATGCCTGTTCTGGTGCAGCTCCCTGTCATTCAGTCACAACCCATTAAACCGTTCCATTCACTGAAAGCACTAAGAGTTCCTGAAAATCACTTCCACCCTACACTTGGAAAGGTCTGAATGTGGCTGCTATATTCCTGTCTCGGCAATGTGTGAGCGTGTGAGTGTCTGTGCGTGTGTGCTTGCGACCCGGAGATGCCAATGATGGTCTAAACAGACCGTGCAGACGTGGTCCAAGAGATGTCCGGTTAAGGACTCGCTCATGTGTTTAGCATAAGAGAGGATTTTCACCTTTTACGGGAACCCTCAGGAATGTGACCTTCAGCCCCCCCTCAGGAGACCGTGAACCAGAACGGAGCGAGGCTGGACGCTCATCCTCTGATTGAAAGTCCAAATTGAAACCAGTCGGAATGCAGATGAGCTTTGTAGTTTCACGAGGTGTTTTGGCCTTCAAAGCCTTGATTTCATTAGGTTCGGACGTTTTAAGGTACTGGAGCGACATATTTATAGAGTGAGTTACAAGCATGTAAACGGTGGGAAAATGCGGACCAGAGGTGGCAGTGAACCATGTTTTGGGTTTGAGATGTTGGGTAAATAGTATCGTCTGGGTTGTTAGAGAGGTAACATCTCCAACACAAGGCTTGTTCTGGTTAGTTGAGCTGAGCTGGGCCCGGCTGGACTAGCTGGATAAGTAAGTGTATTACCCCAGTGTCTAGGCCTGCCCTGGGGCAACATTAATATGTCAGCGGATTACAAAAAGGGCAGAATGCCAAATCAGGTCTGGAATGTGGCCTGTCTCTCACATGTCTCTGAGAACGGCAGATGGAGGGATGGAGGGACGGAGGGAGGAAATTGTTCAAGCCAGTGAAGGAATGTTTCAGAGAGGAAGCTGCTGCCCCTCCATGCCTCTCTCTCTCTCTCTCTCTCGTTCTCCCTCACTCTCTTTCTCTACTTCATTTACTCACCTCGGGTCTGGTCTGTACATGCACACACACACACACATAGAGCTACTGTACGTCCTCATAATACTGTACAATCTCACAGACACACACACATGCACAAACACATTGTGACTCACAGACACACACACACATTCAAAGTGGGGACATTATGTGAGAGACAGCTCAAGCATAAACCAACATGATTTTCATCCACAATCTTTTTTTTTGGCTTTCACATTGCATAATTTATCAGATGAGTCCTGTTTATATGTCACATAGTATTTTCACCACTTTCCATACCTTCCAAACACTGTCAGAAGCTGTGTTAAGTTTTATTGGACTAAATTGGGAGAGTGATTGCCTCACTAAAACTCAGACTCACCAAGTACAATAATCTTCTATCTTGCTGAGTTGTCATTTCTTCCAGGGAAGTAAGATCATAACGCTGAAATTCATTAAATTCCCATTTTTGCAAGCTCTGCTACAACACAAATATAGCCAAAATGTGGGTTGCTTGCGCATACAGTTGCTTGCTCGAGCACGATTCCTCAACCTGTGTTTTTGTCTCGTCCCCCCCCTCTCTTTCCTCCCTCTCATTCTCTCACACAACCCCATCTCTCCGTTCCTCACACCGCATCTCTGTCCCCCCTTCCACACCTCCTCCTCGGACACATTGGAAGCAGAAACGAGGCTGTAACAGATGCAGTCTTGTTTGGAGGTTGCGTGCTGTCCCTCTGCACTGTGTTACAGCCCGTCAGGATTCACACCATCTGTTCTCCATGTTTAGCCGTGCAGTGCCACTTCATCACAGAGTACTCTACTTTCCCATAAGGCTACCTCATCGCACAGTACTGTTCATCCTCACAGAGCTACATCCTCATACAGCTACAGCCTCATAGAGCTACATCCTCATAGAGCTACATCCTCACAGAGCTACATCCTTATAGAGCTACATCCTCACAGAGCTACATCCTCATAGAGCTACATCCTCATAGAGTTACATCCTGATAGAGCTACATCCTCACAGAGCTACATCCTTATAGAGCTACATCCTTATAGAGCTACATCCTCATAGAGCTACATCCTCATAGAGCTACATCCTCACAGAGCTACATCCTCACAGAGCTACATCCTCACAGCTACATCCTTATAGAGCTACATCCTCACAGAGCTACATCCTCATAGAGCTACATCCTCATAGAGTTACATCCTGATAGAGCTACATCCTCACAGAGCTACATCCTTATAGAGCTACATCCTCATAGAGCTACATCCTCATAGAGCTACATCCTCATAGAGCTACATCCTCACAGAGCTACATCCTCACAGAGCTACATCCTCACAGCTACATCCTTATAGAGCTACATCCTCATAGAGCTACATCCTCATAGAGCGACATCGTCACAGAGCTACATCCTCACAGAGCTACATCCTCATAGAGCTACATCCTCATAGAGCTACATCCTCACAGAGCTACATCCTCACAGAGCTACATCCTCACAGCTACATCCTTATAGAGCTACATCCTCATAGAGCGACATCCTCATAGAGCGACATCGTCATAGAGCTACATCCTCATAGAGCTACATCCTCACAGAGCTACATCCTCATAGAGCTACATCCTCACAGAGCTACATCCTTATAGAGCTACATCCTCACAGAGCTACATCCTCATAGAGCTACATCCTCATAGAGCTACATCCTCATAGAGCTACATCCTCACAGAGCGACATCGTCATAGAGCTACATCCTCCTAGAGCTACATCCTCCTAGAGCTACCTCCTCATTGTAGTGTTCCTCCTTATGGGACAGTAGGGGGAGGGTATAGCTCAGGGCTTAGAGCATTAGAACGCAGATCAAGGGGTCACAGGTTCAAAGCCCCTGCTGTACTGTACGTGGCTTGGGATGAAAGCCTCTAAATGAATACATTATCCTCATATAAAGCTACTGGAGAAATAAACCTGGTCACCTGCCTATGGATTATGTAGCCTTTATTCATACATATAATCTTCATGTCTGGTGCGGCGCTAAATGTAGTCGTGTCACTGGCTATGTTATGTTAGTATTAAAGGAGTAGATGATTCAGTGTGGCAGTTGAACAAATGCTGCCTTGCGCTGCGTAGACTGATTTGGGGGGCTATAGAGGCTCTTCCAAACGCTCGCCAGTAATTTGACCATTAAAGAAGTTAACAAAAACAATACCACGCTAGAGCAGTTGTAAAGACCGAGACAATCCCTTCTCCTCTGAGGAATGTTCACTTCTCCTCTGTGAGGATTTCACTCGTTTTTTTCCCTCCTTCTCTCAAAGGGCTTCTCCTCGGAGTTGTCGCTAAAGAAGTGGACTGAGTCGAGCTGCTGTTGATGTCTGGGCCGGCTACATCTACATGATTACATTAACATTCCTGCTTTCTCCAGATCCCATTATTAGATCTGTTTTTATCACACACACCCCCCCACCACCACCTCTCTTCCCCATCCCACTTTTTCTGATCAAGTGCAGTGAAGGGGACAAGACAAAGAATGAGGTTGGAAAACAGGCACGTGGGGGGGGCGAGGGAGGGAGGGGGGGACAAGGTGTTTGGAAAAGCTTGCAAAAGATGGGGTGCCCCCATCCTCGATAGGGACAAGTTTCTCTGTCTCTCTCTGTCTCCCTAACTCTCTCTCTCTCTTTCCCATGGCATGTTGGTGGGATGGGGTGGAGCCAGCACAGGCACTGTGTTCTCCAGCTGCGTCTGTCTGTCAGCCCCTCCCCCCTCCTTCCTCCCCCCCATCCCCCATCAGAGACCTAGTTTGCATAGATGCTGCGTGAGGAGGGGAGAGAGAGCGAGAGAGAGAGAGAGAGAGAGCGAGAGAGAGAGAGCGAGAGAGAGAGAGAGAGAGAGAAAGCGAGCGAGAGAGAGCAGAGGAGGAGGAGAGAGAACAAGAAAGTCAGAGAGAGAGAGCGAGAGTGAGAGAGACAGAGAGAGAGAGCAGAGGCAGTGCGTCGAACAGCTACTTTCACAACACAGGGCAACCGCTCGCTCCCCGTCTGGGAACCGTTGATTCTTTTCAACACACACACTGACTCACACCCCCTCCTCCTCCTCCCCCCTTTTCTCTCAACCCCGACGGGTTTGTTCCCTCTCAGGGTAACTTTTGTTGAGAGTGTGTGTGTGTGTGTGTGTGTGTCTTCCAGCCTTTTTTCGGACTCCTACCGTTAGAGTGAGAAGAAGAAAAAAAGACAACATTGGCGAGAGGAATTTGGAGACTTCCTTGGGTTCTTCCAGCGCCGCTGCCGTCGACCTGCAGCTCCTCATTTCAGCATCTCTGCACTGATTAGGGGACAGAGCAGGACGGTTTATCTCCCTTTCGCTCAGAGAGGATTTAGAGAGTGTGTGTGAGGGAGCGAGAGAGAGAGAGAGAGAGAGAGAGAGAGAGAGGGAGAGGGAGAGAAAGGGGGGTGAGGGAGAGAGAGAGAGAGCTTGCGCGCGACCGTGTGAGTACGAGGATGACCGTCTGCCGCTGAGCTGCTGAGCTCGCAGGGGAACTCAAAACCTAAATAAGGAAAAGAGACAGAGGAGACTCGGAGGAAAACGAGAGCAAGAGAAAGAAAAAAAACTTTTCGGGAAAAAAAAAAAAAGAGGAAATTGTTGATGATTTTTCTGCTCTTTTGAGTCGGAACAAGGGATCTGGACAATGCCTGCTGAAGTGAAACAGGTTAGTGTCGTATCGTCATTTTTCACCAGATCCTCTCCTTCCTTTTTCCCGACGTCCTCTCAATCTCTCCCTCTCCTCTCTCCCTCTGTTTTCCTTTCCTTACTTGTCCTTGTGGTGGGGGACAGATGGGGAAGCCAAGATTTAAAGCAGCTTTCTGTCTTTGACCGTCCAACCATACAACCACCTTTCCTGCAGTTTCAAAATAATAATCTGTAGCTTGAGGGTGCTGATTCTAAATCCTCTGCTGAATGTCGTTCAGGAGGTGTGTGTGTGTGTGAGCGTGCGCGTCTCAATCTCCTGAGTCCCATTTGTATCAACTATTCATGACAGTGTTTGTAGGTGCTACCGCTTTCTCCAAATAGCACTCAGTGGGTATCTACAGTGTTTAGTGTGTTGTAAGCAGTCTGTGCCGTGAGTTATGTGTAATCAATCCATGGTCTTGGAAGTCTAGAAGTCTGTCAGTAGCATTCTAAGTCCGGCTTTATTCACGTATCCAGTTCTCAACATGACCGTAGCTCTGGGTAGTATCTGGGATCGCCTTTTAGCCCAGAGCCAGAGAAGTGAGTTGATGTGTTGAAAGTTACTCAGTAACGATCGGTTGCCCAGGCCAGACTGTCCAGAAGACAGGATTTATAGTCGACACTAAAGTGCCGATCGAAACCAGTGGTGGCCAGAGAAGTATTCCATCCTTTTGTTTTAGCTTAGCTGCACAGATACCACAAGAATGTGTTTTTGTTAGCTGCTGTGCTGTGTGTGAGTCTGCATGATATGTTTGTGTGTTTGTGCAAGGGTTTCGTTGGCCTAAATAAGGGTTTTGTGTGTGTGTGTGTGCGTGTGTTTCTACGGTGTGTGTGTGTGAAAGAGAGAGTGAAAGAAACACCTCAGGGACATCCTACGCCATCAGAATGTGCTTTTCCCTGCCGAGCACAGAGAGAAAACGGCAACTACAATCAAAGACAGAAAATACGATTTTGAGAGAAAAAAACCGAGAAGGTCGACCGCTTCAAATGCTAAGGTCAAGACAGCCCTGCCCTCCTGTCCGGTCTCCACTTGAGGGAGAACTGCAAAACCTTGGCAGAGAGCAGCATTCTGTCAACTATCCACGTCGCTCCGATAATCTGTTAACGACTGCCTGGTGGAAGAAAGCCACCCGCTAACAGGCACGGCAGCCCGAAAGAAAATATGCTTTTGTTTTCTCGTCTCTCACTTATTGTTTGCCCTTCCGCAGTTTTTTCTCTGACTGGCTCCATGCTAGGTGACAACTGAGCGCATCACAGATGTGGGGGACCCCTCCCGTCCTTACCTCCCCTCCGACCCCCCCCCCCCCCTCACCCTCTCTCCCTCCTCCCTCCCTCCCTTCGCTCCCAAAAGGGAACATGGAGGTGTGGAATGTGGTCGGTAGTCTGACCCTGGTACCTTGACCCTGGTACCCTGACCCACGTACCCTGACCCTCGTACCATGACCCTGGTAGACCTAGATGCTCTGCATACTCCAGGGTACGCTGGCATCTCAGACTGACCTTTTCAACTCCGCTGGAAATTCCTTGAGGCAGAGAGCACCTGCTCAGAAAGTTTAGGTGAAGTCCACCCAACCCACACACACACACACACACACACACCTACACACACACACACACACCTACACACACACACAGAGCTTTGAATAGATGAGACACGCAGATGACAAACCATTGTTTTTGTTGTCGTTGTCAATAGTCTTGTTGTTGTTTTTTGTCTGAGGACATTGTCGGCCTTTTCAGGCAATCGGGTTGAAAGGTCATTCGACTGAAACCGTCACATCGCTGGGTGTGAAGATATATGCTCCTTGGGGTGTCTGATGTCTGTGCAGCTATTTCTATACGGGGACATGTTGCCTAATGGATACTCCCCTTATGCTGCAACATCTAGAGGCACGTTGATCTTTCTTGAGCCCACCCCTTGCTTATCTGGACGCTTAATCTAGTCGAGATTACTGTTCAACCCTCATTTACTGGTAGAGGATTAAGTCTTTTTACAAAAAAAACCTCTTCTCGTTTATGACCAATAGGGTGACTCCTTAAGAATTCAGGAGTTAAAATAGTTCATGATTGGCTGGACCAGGAGTGTCAAATTGCATATTAGCCGTAAAGGAGAGGGAAAGTATTCTAATACTTTGCCGACAGTGACATTCATTCTGAGGTGAATCGTCACCCTAAAAGAGATCTTTCCTCCCAGTCACAGAGGAATGAGCAGGTATAAATAACATATTCCTTTGCGAATCACCCAGTGACTGTACTGCCATCTTACTTGCTATCACTAACAGGTAGCTTATGGGGAAGTTCAGCTGTAAACTTCTCCCTGGCTGTTTCCAGATCCCGCTTGGTTCCTACCACTGGAATTACAAGCTTCTCCGACAAGGGTCAAACATCGGCAACCTTTATTTCCTCTCCTCCTCCATTAGTCTTTCTCTCCGTCTCCCTTTCTCTCTCCTTTGTCCTTGCGGAAGCGAGGGAGTCGTCCCTGCCAGCCACATCCTGCAGATCAATATTTGCAGACATGTGGTGCATGAGAAGCCCTGTTGTTTTCCACGGAGAATCGTACAACGAAATGTCAGTGACCCACGAGTGTGTGTGGAAAACGGGGCCGGCCTAGCCCTGTCTCCATACCGCCCTGGGAACGTCTGTTTGTAAGTTCTGTCTTGTCGAAACAAGGGCGAGGGGAGTGTTGGGGGGAGGGACGGGTTGAGGGAGGGAGGGAGCTATGTGGCTGGCATGTGCCTGGTGACTCCAGATGGCCCTTCTGACATGGCCCTCCTGCGCCCCCCCGGCCTCGTCCTCCCCCAGCTCCGCTCCCCATGCCTTCCATTCCTCTCCCTCGGCTGTTCCCGCGGCGTGACCCCTGACCTGCTGGCGTTTTAACGAGGGGTACGTATACACTGCATACCCCCCCCCACCCCCCCCCCCCCCCCCACCCCCACACACACACACACACACACACGCACACACAGGCCTCTTGGGTTCTGAGTAGGTGCTAGGTCCATGTAACCCGAGCAAAAGTTCTTGGTACAGCTGACCTTTCACCCTTACCCTCCCCCACCTCCACCCCCCTACCCCGCAGCCACTGGAACACGCCTTTGGCTTTCAGGTTTCCGGGACGGTCCGGGGAGTGTGGTTAGGGCAGGGTTTTGGAAGGGAGAGGTGGTGCGGAGAGAGGGGTTATGGGCGGGGTGGGTGAAATACCAGGCAGTCCTCCGTGCCATACCAGGCGATCGTGAAGAGCCCTCTCTCGTGACCCCCTTGGCAAGCCCACGCCCAGGCCAGGCTATCCCTCTCTCCCCCCGGGGCTCTGACCGAGCCGTGTCGCCTGCTTTCCTGGCGCGACTGCCAAGCATCCGTCGTCGACTGATGGTATTAAAAAGAAGAGCGATGTGGCAGGCCTGGAGATGGATGCTCTCTCAACTGTCAGTGTTTGGGGAAACAGCACTGGCCTGGGAAGAGGAACAGCAACAGTGCATTAATGAGACAGGGGGCTTTATTATCTGGGTGTGTGTGTGTTCCCTTCTGGGAGCCGCCACTTGCTATTATTGTTTGTGTTTGTGTGTGTGTGTTTGTTTCTCAAAAAGAACTGTAAACAGTCCTACATTTCATGCAAATCCCCCCCCCGCATGCGTCGATGCTGCTTTGTGGGTTACACTTTGTCGCGCAAACTTATCTGCCTCCTTTGACTCTTCAATGGGCGCACTGTGATTGAGAGGGCCTTCACACTCTCCCCCCCCTGTTGAGAAATAAATCATGGAGAGAAGCAGAGACTGATTCAGCTCCGCTCCACACACACAAAAACACACACACACAAATACCCCAAAAATGCAAACAAACAACATTACCGGCGGCGACAGAGAAGCAGCCATTGTATACCCCCTCGCAGCGCTTATTTACTCAGCGTGCGTCTGTCCGAGGGGACAAGGGGGGAGCCTGCCTTCCGTGCGGAATGGGTGTCTTCCTCTCCCAGCCTGAGTGTCGTACACTCTCCTCGTGCACTCTCCTCGTGCACTCTCCTCGTGCACTCTCCTGGTCCCTATCTATCTGTCCTGCTGGGGGCTGTTCCACAGAAACATGTTTCAGATGATCCTGATAACAGGGGGACAGTCCCCGGAGCTAACTATGCTCCTGGAGGACAACCAGAGGTGTGTGTGTGTGTGAGTGTGTGTGTGTGTGTGGAGGAAGGTGTGACTAGGGGTTGTCAGGACGTGTATCCGTCTGAATGGCAGGAGACAAGCCAGGATTGTTGAGGCATCAGGGCCCTCCTGTCTCTGACTCGTACTCATCCAACCTCCTCGTACTGCTTTCGACTCTATCTCTGACTCTCTTTTCTCACAGCCAGACTCGACTCAGTCTGCCTCCGACTCTATCAGGACCAGCTGATAAAGGAGAGGAGAATGCTTTTTGTCCTTTGTGTGTGCGTCTGTGTGTGTGTGTGTGTAAGGTGTCAGTGCTATAATTGGCTCTCAGACAGAGGCTGAGGGAAAAGGTGCAGATGTGACAGTTTTTGGGCAGCGCCATGGCAACGGCAGTGGATTTGGACTTTGGCGACCCTGAACCGTGTGATTAATGTCCCTGTAGGCTGGAGTTTGGCAGGCAGCTCCGCATGTTTACTTTGTTTCGTTCTCCTGCCCAGAGAAAGGCAGTTATTTACTAGCGTCAATACAGAAATGGCATGGCTGCTCGACGAATGAATGGGGGAACGTATAGATAATCAGAGTCCCCCAAAACTGGTGTAAAGAAACCACATTGTTCTTCAATACACCATCTACGACAACAGTGCTCAAGAAAATATTGAGCCGGGGAGTCGGGGATTTAATTTCTGGGCGAAGTAGGGAAGAAAAAAGAGAGAGATTGTTTAAGTGATTCAGAAGGACCCTGAAAACTCAAACAAGTTCTGAAGGCAGCCTATAGGATTAGGCCTGATTGATAGATAGACTGGATCAGTGTGATTTGTCTTGGGTAGATCACTACGACGGCCATAGACCGCTCCGATCGATTGGGATCTCGAGTGGGTGTTCCTGCCTCCCTCTCCTGCCTCCCTCCCTCCGCTCTGCGCCGCCAGTTCGTTGTAGGCTGGGATCTGAACCGAGAATAACACTTTGACAGTCATGTATGGTTTCTATGGGCCTCCCCCCCCTCCCCCCTCCCCACTGCAGCTGGGGAGCTCTTAAAGGGGCCCTGAGGGGGGAGGTCAAAGTCCTCAGAAGGCTCCCTTCAACCAGAAACACGGGGACAAACGCCAGCACCCCCCCCCTCCTCCTCCTCCTCCTCCTCAAAGTAGCACCAGCCATATTGACTGGGTCAAAACACACAACATGGCCGCAGGGGGTGTGGGGGGGGGGTTCAGGGAGGGTCGTGGGGCAGCTCTGGAGCTGTAAACGAGCAGGACCCGCACTCGCGAAATGTGTTTAGTCTAGAACGTTCCTCGGCGAGAGTGCCCCCCGCTTCCTGTCTCGTGGAAGGGTCCCGCAAGAGGGAGCGAGCGAGGGAGGGAGGGAAAGAGGGAGATTGGGAAGCGGGGAAGGGAGGGAGGGAGATTGGGAGGGAGGACTGGACCCCATCGATCCTCCATCATTACACCATCTGTCTCGTGCTGCCTTGTGGGATTAATGCTTCCCTCTGACAGCTCTTTAGCGAGGCTCCATGAGCGCGGACTGGCACTTCAGATTAGAGAGACATGTGCTGGAAAACGTAGGCCGGCAGTCCGCGCGTAAGCACCGTTAACAACCACAATGGCGGGGAGAAACGGGAAAGCCTTTTTTCGAGGCGTTGTTTTTCCGTTTGTCGCGGGTCGGGCGGCAGTTGAGACGTTGCGATGAGGTTGACCGCTTCGTTAGAACGCTGTTTGGAACTTCCCCTTCAGTGGCGCACAATGGAGACCGTTACTACTGATGGCCTGTGTCCAAGGAGAGAGGGAGGGAGGGAGAGAGAGGGACAGAGATGGAGAGAGGAGGGAGAGAGGAGGGAGAGAGGGGGGAGAGAGGGGGGAGAGAGGGGGGAGGGAGGGAGAGACGAGAGAGGGACGAGAGAGGAGACAGGAGGGAGGGAGGAGAGAGGGAGGAGAGAGGGGAGCGGGGAGAAAGGAGGGAGAAAGAAGGGATCAAGGGAGAGACGGAAACAGTGTGAGAGAGTGAGGGGGGAGAGAGAGGGTGAGAGACTGAAGGAGGAAGAGGGTAAGCGATTAAGAGGTGAGAGCCCTAGATAGGATGAGAGACCGACAGAGGGTGAGAGAGAGAGAGACGGAGAGAGAAAGAGAGAGAGACAGACAGAAAGAGACAGAGAGGGAGAGACCAAAGTGTAAGAGGGCCAAATCCCCACTGCCACTTCACACAGCCATAGAGCCAGACACTCAGAATGCCTCTCTCGTAGTCAGTGGTCATCTCCAGCCCTGACTCAGCCCCAGCACACACACACACACACACATGCAGATGAGAAGCGTTCCGCCAAACCGAGAAACCCAACCAAAGGAAGGGGTTTGAAAGCCCTTTTTAAGGTTTGTTTCTCCCCTCCTAGCGCGCAAATATGCAGACAACGCTTCAATACAGCGTCTAACAATAGAAGCATCCAGATACCGTGGCCAGCTGCCATGTGTCGTTACGTGTGATGGCACGCCATGGTTACACATCTCCTCCTCTGCCCCGCGTCCACGCTCGCCGCGTTCCCCCGACCCCCGGAGGCACAAAAGAGCAAGGTGCCAGTCACACATTCCTCCAGGCTGACGAAGCTGCTCTGGTATGGACACCGGACCATAGCTCCTCACCCCCCACTCCTCTGCCCTTCCGCAAGCCCCGCTACATGCCTAAACGCATGGCTAAATACCCCATCCACCCCACCTTCAGCCTCCCCCGGCCCCTCTCATCCTCTGTCCTCCATATCTGAGTGTGTTAAAGGCTGTGAGGGGGGGCTTGGTGTGGTGTTGGTGTGTGGTGTGTGTGGAGATGGTTGAAGGTATCTGGCGTTCACACCCAGCCCCGGGTGGGTTACTGAACGCCGACACAACGCTGGCACCAAATATCTATGCGACTTAAGTCTTTGTTTTAATGGGAGAGATTATTCCGGATTATTTCCGTCTGTAAGTAAAAGAAATATTTGCAGACGCGTTTTTGGAGCGTGCTGTATTTGTAGACCCACGAGGCTCGAGTGGACGTCCACCGAAATAACTCGAAGATATTTCCGTCCGCTGTTTTTTTCTGTACCCAATGATTCAGTCTGAGGCTTTTTCTGGGTGAGAGAAAGACGATGTTTGAAGAGTGATGCCACATCCCTGTGTTAATAATAATAATAATACATTGTATTTATATTGCACTTTATATTTAAGCAATCTCCGAGTGATTTTTATTCCATAGCCCCCTTCCCCTCTCACTCAAAAAGCTTTTGCTTTTTGCCGGGCCATCTTGGTATATAAGAATTTGTTCTTAAATGATTCTGCCTGGTTAAATAAAGGTTAAATAAAAAATAAATAAAAAGTGCTACGTGTTGATGAATTACAGCCTGTATTATTCTTGCCGAACCTTTGGCCTCAAACTTCACTACAGTCTGATAAGTATTTGTTTCTCTATGGCTGCTAGCCGTTGCCGTTGGTTACCAGGCTGGGTCCTGGGAGGCCCTAACAGTCTGCCAGATTGGCAGTTGAGGAGCCGGACAAATAACCTTTTTTTTTATTTTTTTATGTGAACGTGTTGAAGAATGTGTGCTAAATCCAGAAAAGGTTCTGGAAGTTAAGCAAACAAAGGTTGTTGACGCAGACCTCTTGAGTTCCCAGATTCTTTCCATCATACTCGGTACAGTTAAGAGACGGCTTGGTTCAATAAGCCCTCGCTCCTAGTGCAATTGAGTGTGAGTAGAATAGAGTGAAATAAAGAAAGATAAATAATGAAGGAAAAAGAGAGAGAGACACAGACACAGACAGACACAGACAGACACAGACAGACAGAGAGACACAGAGAGACACAGAGAGACACAGAGAGACACAGAGAGACACACAGAGAGACACAGAGACACAGACAGACACAGACAGAGATATGGAGGGGAGTAGTACTTCCTGTGTAGGAGTGGGCAGCTGTGATGCAGCCGGGGTCTCCAGTGTTTCCCTGTCCTGAGGGGGACTGCAGGGAGTGTCTGGGGTCACGGAACAGCTACATTCCAGACTCCTCTGTTCAGATGCCGGGAGAGAGCTCAATGGTACACCCCCCCCCCCTCCCCACCCTCTCTCTCCCCCATCCAACCCCCCAGCCTCACGTCTCTGGAGCCTGTCACAAGCAGGGGGCTCTGGCAGAACCGCCGACAGCTAATTGAAGCGTGTAGCGTCTGGACCTGGTCTGGGACAGCATGTTTTCAAAGCTTCCTTGTGCGTCGCATTAGTGTCACTTACCATGCAGGCTAGGCTAGTCACGGGGGACCTGTGTGTTTCTCTCCCTCTCCCTCTCCCTCTCCCTCTCCCTCTCCCTCTCTCTCTCTCTCTCTCTCTCTCTCTCTCTCTCTCTCTCTCTCTCTCTCTCTCTCTCTCTCTCTCTCTATCTCTCTATCTCTCTATCTCTCTCTATCTCTCTCTGTGTTCCTATCCTTGACATGAGGTGTAACACGGTCTGGTCATAGTCATGTCTTCTTAGTGGAGTTAGAAGGGTGACTACGCCACAATGAGCCTCTCAGGCTTTGAACATATCTTACCGTCCGTTGTCTCGAATGAGACGATGACAACGCTCGATAAACTGGAAGCGGGCTTACTCGTGAGGTTCACCCTCTCGTGTGTTGTGGCCGGCCTTTATTTCCTTTTTCCTCCTTGATCCCAGCCACATCAGACGAAACCAGAACTGGACCCAGGCCGATGCTTATTGATGCAAACCCTCGACAGGGCCGGAGGAACTTGAAAGGAGACGCTGACCATCACAGGGAGAACGTGAAAGCTGTGATGCGCTCCGGCCACCAGAACTTTGCGGCGGGGGTCAATAACGGTGTTCTCTCTAAAGCCTGCGGTTAGAGTGAGGCGTTGAGCACCCGCTGGACACTGGGCCAGGCTGTCCTCCCCGGTCACCGCTTCAGAAACGACGTTCCGCCTCCTATACAATCACAGCTGGGCAGGCTGCAGGCCTGGCATCGTCCGCGCCCGCAGCCCTGTGCCCGGAAACCCTGCACCGTGGCAGACACACAGCCCCTCTCTGCACTCCCCAGAACACAACCAGCAAACCTAATTATCCCTGCCTCTGCCCTCCCCACCGCAGCACCCAGCAGCTCTCCTCCTCTCTCCCTCCTGCTTGTCTCTCTGCCGCCGCCGCCAGGGCTCTCCTGCTCCTGAGTGTGTGTGTGTGGCGGGGGGGGGGGGGGGCGGGCGGGCGGGGGGGACACACAGATGGGGTAAACCCTTTGCCAATTTGTGGAGGATTCAACGAGGTGTTTTGTCCCAAAGTGAAGCTCGGGCGCGCGTTTGAGCCGGCAGGGGGACCAGAGATGGGAGGTGTGTGGATGTTTGGCTGGGAGGGGGACCAGAGATGGGAGCTGTGTGGATGAGGCCCTTGCAGATGAGGCCTCGTTTCCTGCCAGCCTGCTGCAGATAAGCCGGCTAGAGAGAAGAGCGGGTCCATGCGACGCTAGGCGTGCGCGCGCGCTCGGGAGCTAACGCGTGTGAACTATTTCGTTTTTGTATTGTGTGCGCACGTACAATAAGTGCGTGTGTGTGTGCGCGCGCGCGTGTTTTTGTGAACGAAAGTTGTGCTAGCGGCAGCACTGCAGCACAGGACAGGACAATTTGCTGTGGACCTGAACTAGGTCAGCTAGCTCCAGTAGAGAAGCTACCACTCTCCCTCTGAGGAGAGTCCGAGACAGACCCACACACACACAGCAGCTTCTCCCCAGATCAGGCCTTCAGGACCAGGACACATGCACCCAGCTATCCCCCTCTATCAGGCTACACAGTAAGTCTTGTTTGCTAGGCTAAATATCTTGTTTCAGAGCTATTGAATAACCCTATAGGTTTTCTCAATTGGGTCTTGATGCCTCGTACAGTGCTGCTGGTGAATCGGATGGTTGCATTCCTCAAATAGGGATAGTGTAGTGTTACCACAGGAAAGAAGCAGTGAATGGGATTCATATCCGTGCTCTTTGAACTTTGTTAACTATCGTTAACTTTTTTTCTCCCGAGCGTCGAAGTGACTGTTGTGGTTGGCAAGCTATAGCCTGCACGTCCCCTCAATCCGGTGAGCCGCACTGATTCGGTTAGCGGCAATTCTCTCCCCCATCAAAGAGCTGTCTTTGGAACGGGTCTCTCTCTAATGGACTGCGGGCGTCCCACTCATTACGCCGCTCTCTCCCACTCAAAAGTGAGCGGGAGAGACGGAGGATGCTGGCGTGTCTCCGAGGCGTTCCGCGCGGCGGGATACGGCGAGAGCCGTGCTGTCACCGTTCTCCTTTTTGCGGGTTTTGAGACGCGTCGGCGAGGAAGCCTGCGTCTCCTCATCGCCGTCGCTCTTGTCATGCCTAACGTGTGTGTGTGTTCGTGTCTGGCGTGGGTGTGCGTGTGTGTGTGCTCGAGTCGGCTTTGCGTGTGTGTGTTTATGTCTGTCATGTGTGTGTTTGTGTGTTCATGTGTCTGTCGTGTGTGTTCATGTGTGCTTTGTTTGTTTCTGTGTGTGTGCGCGCCGCGCGCGATATGACAGGGTAGGATTCCAAAGCAATTACACAGACCAATTTCCCGTCACCATGACAGCACTTGGTGGGTAAAGGGGGATTTTGCGTTGGTGCTTCTATGGTGGTCTTTGTTTTGACGTCAGTTACATTGTTCCGGTTAGCTCAGGTGGGTTCAGGTGTTTTCCTGTTCGAGAGCGACCACTAATCTCCTTTGTTTGCTTTGAGAGCACAGGTAGTGTGAGTTTTCCACGGCGTTCCGTCAACTCTCAAATACCCCAGGATTTGCATAAATGAGCTTAATGCTCATTCACGGGATTCATTGTGGATGGAATCAGGAATGCCCCCTCGTTTCCTCTCGTCAGACTATCCAAAACTGAGTCATTTTAGTTTTGTCATGCAAAGCCGAAATAGAATGTCCGGCGCTGGCCTAATACCTCAAATGATTCATGATCAATTTGATGTGCTGTCTTGTTCACCATCTCTCCCTCTCTCTCTTTCTCTCTCTCTTTGTCTCTCTCTTTTTCTCTATCCATTTTTCTCTCTCTTTTTCTCTCTCTTTTTCTCTCTCTTTTTCTCTCTCTTTTTCTCTCTCTCTCGCTCTCGCTCTCGCTCGCTCTCTCTTTCTCTTTTTCTCTCTCTCGCTCTCTCTCTCTCTCCCTCTCTCTCCCTCTCTATCTCTCCCTCTCTATCTCTCTCTCTCTCCCTCTCTCTTCCTCCAGTCACATGTCTGGAAGCTTCTGGTAGAGCTGTTGAGTGGAGGCTGCCAACAGAAACGGATTAAGCTGTTTGCCTCAAATGACGAGCTAGCTCTCACTCTGCTGCAGCATACTGCTAGCAACAATATACTGTTAGCCTTCCCAGGGCTCTCTTCTGGGTTTTCATTTTGGCTGTTGGACAGGTACTAAACCTTCTGGCAAGATCCAGTCTCTCAGTGTGGGAGAGATGCGAGCACCTTGTCACCATATGGGGGCTGGAATTCCACTCAAGTGTTCACTAATCTCCACAACATGAGGAATTTGGAGTCCTTGTTTTGTTTTTTTTGCGGCAAAAAATAGCAATCTGCCTACCATGTGACTTAAGGGTTTGGCACGAGGAGGTGATGCTGCAGTTTCGGCTCAGCTCAAGTTTGAAGGGGTCATGGATGAGAAGAGTGTGTGTGTGTGTGTGTGTGTGTGTGTGTGTGTATGTTTGGCTTACTCTGAGGTCAATAGGGAGTGGAGCACTTCCTCTGTGGAGAGAAGTAGGGTGTAGCCATCACATGAGCGTCCTGGGAAGGGAAGAGTTAACCACAGGGCGACTGGGAAGTCGGTGAACGAGCTACTAAATGGCTGCTGTCAGTTCAAGGCTGCCTGCTTGGCGTTTTAGATGACGTTTGCTGGCCTCGCTTTTGTTCTTAGTCACTGATCTTCGTCAACAATGAAGTCTTTTTGGAACAAGCACACTCCAGGAAAAACAGTTGTTCAAACATGAATGCGTTATCTTTTGGGATTAGTAGTTTAATTATCAAATTCCAACAACCATGTACTTACCCTAAGGATGTGCTGTTCTGGCTTTTGTCGCTACAGAACAGAGTTTGATTCCAATTGTCTTTGAAACTATTCCGTTTCAAGAATGCTTCTTCAAGCAATTGGAACTTATTCCTCCTTTTAAGGGGTCGGCTAAAAGCTATAAAGATAACCCTTGTTTATATTACCATCCTATAATAACTGATTAAGTTATTGTTGGTCTGACTGGGCTTTATGCTGGCTGAGATGTTTCGTGTTGGGGGGCAGTTGTCTTCATGTGGCGTGGCTATATGCCCACACTGCAGTGTATGGGGTCAATGTGTTTTCCAAGGAGGGGAACATTTTTGTGGGGTTTTTCGACAAATTCCCCCCACCCACCCACAATCATTCCCTGGGATCTTTTTCCCCCTTCGGTTGCATTCCAGAGGTTTGAGCCCAGTCTTTAAATATCAGCCACGCCATGTCTGTTTACTAAAACACATCCTTCGCCGGCTGAAATAGCAGCGTTTTCATCATTTTCAGATATTGTCTGGCTCGTTTCCTAAGACCAACGGACTAATGGCCTGCAATATGTCCTAGTCTCCTTCCTAGTGTTTCCTACCTCGCCGAGCCGTTTACCCAGGCCCCATCGAGGCTGAACAACAATCGGCCTCATCTGAAATATCCAGCATGACCGGGGCATTCCACCACGCATCGGATCTGTCCAGAGCAGTTTTGTGGTTTAGATAAAAATCGAGTCTCCACCGATAAACAAAACCCGTGGACTCTGGGAATACAAGACTAGATTGAGCCTGTCCGCTCTGGCTCCTTGTGTGATTGGCCCGGTGCCCGCGTGCCGTCCTGCTAAGCGTCGGCGGGCACGCGAAGTCTCCGCCGGCGTCAGTGGGCCTCTTTATCCCCGTCCTAATGGAATAACGGGGCGTACGGAAGCCTGGGTTGGAAGTGAAACAATCAATGGTTGTCATTTCCATTTGATTACATGGCAGAGGCATGCGTTCTGATCGGTGCCTGTTATCATCCGGTGGTTGGGGGGGGGGGGGGGGGGGGGAATAGAGCTTGGTTTTCATTTTATCGAGGGGGCCCCCATCTAGCTTGGAGATGCTCTAAAGTGATTGCAGTGAATACTGGAATTGCTCGGGCCTTCGAGGAAGGGGGACTGCCCCCCCTCTCTCCGGTCCACTTCCTGCTACAGCATCCACACCTGTCCTGTTTCAGCAACAGCCTGTGCGCCTTGTTTTCTTCCCCGGCATCCGTGATGATGTCAGATGTTGTGTCGGGGATCAGAGACGCTGCTCGGCGAATGGTAATGCTGAGAAACAAGTCTGTCGTTCAGCTCGAGGATGATTGGAGGAGAGAAATTATTTCCTCCCCATGTTCCTTTCTAGCTATTACTGGAGGCTGAAGGGCATAATTGTCATATCTGTCCAGTAGGACCAGCACCGAGCAAAGGTGTCCCAACAGTTGAAGCAAGTGAGATTTCAGTTTTTCTACAAACACCTCTGTGTAGCACTGACCTCCCCATATTGTGGTCCCCATGCCTGCTGATGCGTGGAGGGAGAGGGGAACGGCGAGCTGGGAGAAGGCAGGACGTGAGTCTGAGCCCTGCTGTGTGCTCTGCTGTCTCATACAGGACCCTCTCCTAGCTTGGTCACCAGCACACTGCCTCTTTGTGCCTTCTGTTTCTCTGTGAGAACGGCTGACGAGGACGTTTTCGGGAAACGGACGTTGACAGCTTCTCTCTCGAACCCGTCGAGCAAACAAAGCACTCTGAAGTTGCATTCCGTTTCCCAGCAAAACCTCTCTTGAGCGTGACTGCTCAGACTAGTGTTCAGTACCAACCTCCCACAAGTCTTTTGTTGTAAATCCAACCGCTTTCCCGACCAAGTTCGGTTGGTCTGTGAGTAATAGAACGCAGCAAAGAGGGTTCCTGGTCTGAATAGTACACATCATGTCATGGATTAGAAGTGTTAATGCGTAGCTGGTCCCAGCTGGTGCGTGTGTGTGTGTGTGTGTTTGCACGTGTGTGTTTGCGTGCCCGTGTGAATCCAACACACTAGTTGGGAGAGTTATTTTGGGCTCCCCTCAATGTTCTTCTCTCTCTCTCTCTCTCTCTCTCTCTCTCTCTCTCTCTCTCTCTCTCTCTCTCTCTCTCTCTCTCTCTCTCTCTCTCTCTCTCTGTCTCTCTCTCTGTCTCTCTATTGTAAAATATGATTTGTAATCTGAATAATAATAATGTCTTGTGTGTATGGTGTGAAATGTGATGTCGTAAATTGTATTGTCACATGATAGGTTGTAGGACCCCAGGAAGAATAGCTTTCAGCTTATGCTGAAGCTAATGGGGATCCAAATAAAAACAAACAAACAAACTCAGACAAGGTTACCCAGGAAACTCTCTGCTGTTTGTGGTGTTTGCAGGATGTAGCCTGGGGCGGTGTGTTGTAGCTCTGCTGTTTCCCCTCAACTTTCCTGCCAGTGTGGGTTCAGACAGAACGGAGAGTATGGATTTTGACAGTTTGGTTTCGGACAGCCAGTATGGGTTTAGACAGTATGTGTCCAGACAGCATGGGTGGGGCTGCATTCCTTGCAGGGCAGACACCAGGAAGGCGAGAGAGCTCCTGGTGGTTTCCTTTCCATTCTAGAAACCTCCGTGCGAGCCCCTCGCATTGTTCAGAGCTCTCTTCCACAAGCTCCAAAGCACTTTGAAACATTCCCCTTATGGCAGGTTAAGGTCTTTATCTTTCACACCCCATTGACCTGTGTTTTTATATCCGGCACTAAGTGTGGGGGGTTTTCGGAGGCATTTCTAGTCACCGCCCAGACGCCTGCATCTATGGTCAGATGAGGTGAGTCCACCAGTGAGGCAGATGTGAAGCTTGGAACGTGCCCGTGTTTGGGCCAGCCCACAGGGCCACAGGTGAGGGAGGACACTAAACTGATTTGGCAGCTGCTGGCCGACCACCGTGAAGAACACCCCCCCCCCCCCCTCACCCCCCCACCCTCGGTCTAGGAATTGTGGGTAATTAGACTCGGCGGACCCTGGCGCACTGCAGACATCTCTGTCTAGAAGGGGGAGACTCGAACACAAACTCTCCACTGTTCCCTCACTGTCCTGAGAGAGAGAGAGAGAGAGACAGAGAGAGACAGAGAGAGACAGAGAGAGACACAGAGAGACACAGAGAGACACAGAGAGACACAGAGAGAGACAGAGAGAGAGAGACAGAGAGAGAGAGACACAGAGACAGACCCGTGTCTTGGAGCCAGTCTTCCAGCGCCCTCCCCGCCTCCCTCGCCAGTAAGGAGGGAGGCGTCGAGCCCTCTGTTCACTCGGGCGGCGGATGATGATGACCGCTATTCTCCTCCTAATCACCCGTTAGCTCACACACCGAAGCGCTAACTGCCCCCGCCAGCAGGCCTCTTTGTGCCTCAGGAGGTAATGGCTAAACCAGAGCATGGCTATACTGCCACAGACACACACCGAGCTGGGGACGTTTAACGGTCGCTCTTCGAGGATTTGAGACAGCGAGAGAGAGGCAGAGAGAGAGAGGCGGAGAGAGGGAGGGAGAGAGGGAGATCACAGTAGAGCCTGGACAATATCCACCCGACCTTTGACCCGTCTGTAACAGGACAGTTGGGAAGATCCATGTCGTTCCTACTTTTTTCGAATGGTTATTTTAGGCCATGTTCCTGTTTACTGGGTTACTGCGGCCCATTATGCCTGCATCGGCATTTCCTGTTGCGAAGAATCCTCCGGACTCCGGCCAAAGCAGTAGCTGGAGGAGGAGAGCGGGTGATTTAGAGGTGGAGGAGGGAGACGAGGCAGAGGGAGGGATGATTTTAGAGGGGGAGGTGGAGGAATGTTTTGGAGGCAGAGGAGGAAAAGGAAGATGGAGATGAGGAGGACGAGGAGGGGGATGAGGAGGAGGAGGAGGGGGTGTTTTGGTTCTCAGGGCTTGCTGCAGCTGGTTGTGTGTAGGAGGTGAAATGGAGCAGCACTATTGGAGGGAAGCTTCACCACTCACAGAGAGGAGATGATCCATATTTCATTGACATCAACACTACCAGCCATCTCCACCCCTCCTCCCCCCTCCCCCCCACCCCGCTGCCCAACTCCAGCCACCTGCAGAGTACCCCCCCACACAGCCAGGGCATGAATAGTGCATGGCTCTGGAATAATATTTCAAGTAGTGCATGTCCAAACGTGATGGAGAGGCTCTCTTATTTACCAAGGCCTACGGGGGCTCTTCAGAGCTGGAGAACGGCTCTATTAGACATCCAAATTCATAGGCAAAAAACCCTCCGGTTCACTCAAGCAGGCCGGCCTGCACCTCTTCCATCCTGCCTCAGCCAAAAGGATTTATGCAGCATTTATAATATATACTCGTTTGAGCACTATCACTACCATGGCATTTAAAATTCACTTTTTTGCTATGATTTCAAATGATCAAACAAATGTGTGTTTGGTATAAAAACCGCAGTAGTGTAAGCCAAGGGTTCAAAGACTGCATTTCTTTTTTCAACTCTGGCACATTCTCAAAGTTCTACTTTGGTAATTCTCCGAGCTGGAAGTCTCAGCACACAGAGAGCAAGCCACAGACTGCTGTGGCTTCTTTAGATATTCATGGAGAGCTTTGAGCAGAAGCTTAAAAGACCGCCACACATTTGACGAAAATCCTTCAACTATTGTCCTTTTTATTGGCTTATTATTCCAATAGTCGACGTCCCTTGATTGTGTTGGCTATTACTGTATGTCTCGAGTGCCATTAATGTCTGATTAAGAACAGTGACACAATTCCTTCTGACGGAATCCAGTGGCACTTGTGTTTTGAAATGAAAAGCAGCTCTACTCACCATATAAGTAGCTACCGTTCCTCTCAAGCTAAATAAATTGAGGCAGAACACAATATAGTTGTTAGCTCTGCCCTCCCTCTTTATTACTCTCTCACTCTCTCTTTCAATCCCTCTTGCTCTTTCTTCCTCTCTTTCTCTGTCTCCCTCTCTTTCATTCCTATTCCTCCCTTTGTCTATTGTTTGCAGTCTACCACTCCTGAGCAGTGCTCCGACGCCGCGAGTTCAGTCACAAGCCTGGTTTTTTCACGGGCGGACCGAGAGATGAAAGGGACTGGTATATGGAGTGATTCTGAGTGAAACAGAGGTCGTGCCCTCCGAACGACCCCTGAGAGAAGCCTCCACCAGCACAGTAGGGGGTCAGAAGCCTCCGGAAATGTCCAGACGACCGTAGACGCCACCAGACACATGTAGCACAATGAAGTCTGTGTTTTCTTTGCGGCGTGGCCGGTGAGCACAGACTCCGACCACAAAAACACCGTTAGAACTTCGCACGTGGGATCCTTGGCCTTCTGCAGCACTTTCTCAATGCACCGTGTGCACATAGTACGAATGTTTTTGTACTTGGCACATCGTTTTGGATGAAAGCGTCTGCTAAATGAACGCCGTGTAAAAGTACTGCGAGTCTTTCTCTGAAGAAAGTGTGGGCTCGGCGGATGACGTACGACCCTGTATCATTATGTGTCTCTTGGTTTCATCTGGTTTCTGTGTGAACACGGAGTGGTTTTACATCCAGGCGTCTCCTCTCTCCTGCAGACGTCTGAAGGGCTTGTAACGGGCAGCAGATTAGCGCGTCTGGTTGCCATTGGCTTTGACTAACGCACACATGGAAATGCTCAGCCGGTCTGTCGGTCGCTCCACGCGGCCCAGAACGAGAGGGCGTCCCGTTGACCCGGCGTGGGTTTAAGTCCGAAGGTATTCACGCACACGCTATTCTGACATGGTCCGCTGGTTCTCGGTCCAACCTTCAGAAAGCCCTCAAGAACAGAGCAGAGAGGAATATCACATTTCTTTCATTCATTCAGAAAGAAGAATAAATAAAAAATGTTGGCCTGTAGCGGTGAGGTCCTGATAGATTTATCTAGTATGTGCTCAATAGCTCTGTTATGAGACACAGATATATCCAGGCTCCGTGCTTCTCCCCCGAGAGCTGAAGGTTGGCTGTAAATCCTGTAGGATGTCTGGAGGAGCCCGGTGCGTCCTGGCTAGCTCCGACGCCAGACAGCGGCACTCACGCCCGCTGCAATTCAAGGAGCCCGCTGGCATGCTAGCCTGCTAGCGCTAGCCGGCGGGAAGACGAACGGTGTTTGGCCGACGGTGAACGAAGGCGAAAGGTAGATGGTGTCATCGTGATGGATGCCACCGCTGTGTGTCGAGTTAAGACAGGGAGAAATATGTCTGTGTCTTGCAGACGTTCTCCCCCCTCAACCCAACCTACAACCCCCCCCCCCCCCATTCCACCAGTTCCACATCCCAACTCCCCTCCATCGCCTCCCCCTCTCCCTCCCTGGGATTGTAAGCTTTCAGTCTTTTAGTGCTAATGCCTGGGGGTGGGGGTGGGGGGGGGGGGTGGTGTGCTATTAGCCCTGCACTGTATCAGCCCCAGGGTCTAATGTTCCTCACTCGCTGGGGGGTGGGGGGGGGGGGCTCCATTCCTCATCACTTGTTCCTCACAAATTCCATGAAATGGGATATCCTGTCGTAGAGAGAGAGAGAGAGAGAGAGCGGAGATGGAGAGAGGTGCAGAGAGAGAGGGAGGGAGGGGAGGCAAAGAGAGAGGAAGAGAGGGAGAGATGGAAAGAGAGCGGGAGAAAGCGAGAGGGCGTGGAGAGAGAGATAGAGAGAGAGAGTTGGGAGAGAGCAGTAGAGGGAGAGAGGGGAGAGATGGCGAGAGAAAGAGAGACAGACAGAGAGAGAGGGTGAGGGGGGGGGCCGTGGCTGG
>NC_090073.1:6703621-6705143 GCF_038355195.1 Osmerus mordax | reverse complement strand
AACGCACACTGAGCTTTGCGTAATCTGAACGCTTTATCAGACCGGGCGCCTATCGCTTCTGAGGACTGACAGATGTGGAGTGGTGTGTGATGTGAGGGGGGGGGGAGAGGGGGGAGGAGGGGAAAAGGAGAGAGGAGGGAGAGAAAGAGAGGGATGCAAGGAGAGGAGTGGGGAAGTGGAGAGGAGGGGGGAGGAGAGAGAGAGAGAGAGAGAGAGAGAGAGAGAGAGAGAGAGAGAGAGAGAGAGAGAGAGAGAGAGAGAGAGAGAAGGACAAAGGAGGAGATGTAGAGATAAGACAGTGTCAATTAGCAGCACTCCTCCCATCTCCATCAATCCATGACTCATTCATCACTGTGCTCAATAAGCTATCAGTCCTGTGTCAGCCAAGAGATAGAGGAGGGGGGAGGAGGAGAGGAGAGATGGGGAGGGGGGAGAGATGGGGAGAGATGGGGAAGGCTAACACATTCCCTCGATGAGTTTGTGCAGTAAAGAGTGACTGTGCCGTTTGCAAAAACGGCCACAGTTTGTCAATGTTGTGTTCATCAATCCTTCAATTTTCTGTTCCTGAATAAAGTAGCAAGGCCACTGCAAGAGAAAACAACCCTGAAACACTCGCGCAAGTCCCTTTGGCCCCGTACACGTTCCAGGTCTCCATTCCAAATATCCTCATTAGAGGAAGATCGGTTCTCAATCACCCTCCAGTACTTTATAAAAAGGCCTAGTGTACAGCAATTATTCATTTGACGAAAGTGAGTTGCCTTTTCTCATTCTCAAAGGGGTTACCTCAGAGGAGCTGCTTGGATTCCCAGCAGGCTGTTATTAGAGTCACCTTGAGTGATCTCCTCTCTCTCTCTTCTCTCTCTCTCTCTCTCTCTCTCTCTCTCTCTCTCTCTCTCTCTCTCTCTCTCTCTCTCTCTCTCTCTTCTCTCTCTCTCTCTCTCTCTCTCTCTCTCTCTCTCTCTCTCTCTCTCTCTCTCTCACTCTCTCACTCTCACTCTCACTCTCACTCTCGTCCTGCACCCTGTCCCTGGTGCAGTGTGGGTAACAGGATTTTCCCCCGGAGACAGGCCAGCGATCATTACATGCCTCTTACACAGTTAATCCCCCGAAAAGCGTGCTTGGGTAGTAACCTTGGTCCTCCAATTTCCCATCATCCCTTCTGTTCTGCCGGCCGCCTTCCTGCATCCCCTCCGCCTGGGTCACATGACCAGGGTTTCGGAGGGAGCAAGGCGAACGAGGACCCAGCAAACACAACAACAAACAATAAATAGAAAAGCGATGCCAAACAAGAGTGTGGAGGAAGCAGGGAATCACAATGGGAGGATGGTGGGGCGGAGGGGGGGTGACAATGTGTGGCAGTGGCCCAACAGAGCACACTCTCCCCGGCCTTAGGGAAGCAGGCCAGGTCCTGGCCTCCACAACGGGCCTCCACAGCAAGCCCAGGCAGCGGAGATGAGGGCAGCTTGGCTAAGTCCTAATTGACTGGAATGAAAGGCAGTGATAAAAGCTAGGGAGGGGGTGG
>NC_090073.1:6495933-6703421 GCF_038355195.1 Osmerus mordax | reverse complement strand
TGTATCACGAATACCAGAGGGTTCTCCAACATATCAACGCTGCGGAATTATTAGCACCGTACTACCATGTACCACCCCCCCCACTCCCACCAGCCTCCTGAAACAGGCCCAAGCGAGTACCGGAACAGCTTATTGACACGACAAGCGCTGTGATGCTGCTGTGGATGCGATTTCCTGCCGGCTGCTCTTCCCCCTCACATCACACCACGTCTAACCCGAATGGAGAACAAAAGAACAGGTTGCCAGGTTTGCCGTCGGCTTGGTGTACGTGCGCGCGCGGCGCGCGTGTGTGTGTAGGATAAAGAGAGAGGCGAGAGGACCTCGTGTTGTATTCCAAGCATCTCAGATGATAAGCCTCCAGTCAGATGCTAGCCTGCCATCAAGCATTGTGTTTGGCTGGCATGTAATCCTCCAGCCTCGCCTCTCTAGCCTGCCTCCCTCACAAGAGATGCTCCAAGGCAGAGCAGCCAGTGCCCTTGACAGTGTGACTCAGTTGGGATGCAATGAGATGAGGGGATGTGGAGGGGGGGGGGGGGATGGTAGGAAGGAGAGAGAAGAAACAGTTGGGGTGGGGGTATTTGTAAGCACAAAGGCTTGAGTTCCTTGATTTGCACAAGTTCAAAGCCGGCCCTTCTCAAGCCTGGTAGAATACATGCGCTGGGTGCCGTCAGTTGAATCTTTCTCAATGATAACTCTTTTGAGGAGGGGGGGGGGGGGAGGGGGGAGAGGGGATGGCGGGTCCTCTTTGAAGTGGGGGGAAGCAGAAAGCAGGGTGTTGGGTTCGTTGTACACATGGGCGCGGTGTCCTCATTTGGAGCGGGGGGAAATGATTTCGCCGCTTTGTCCTTTCATGACGGCTGGAAAGCAGGGTGGGTCATCGCGATGTTCAATCTGTTGAAAGTATCCCCACGCCTGTTTGAACCTCCCTGCTGAGCCTTATCTCTGAAACGGCACAGTCATCCCAATTAACATTCCTGTACACTCTCCAACTGTCTGGGAATAAGGTTCTTTACCCCTAACACACATACATACACACACACACACAATTGAATGATCTGACATGTGTACTCAACCCACCCAAACTCACACACACACACACACACACATCAACACAGGAAATCCATCTCAGGGTCGTTGTTGAAGAATGAAAAGGAGAGATCTTCCACTTAAATACAAATGAGAGGATGAAACGTCCTGCTTCAGTGAGAACACAAAGCACGGCTTTCCACAACAATAACAGGAGAGGAGGAAGAGCGGAGAGGGCGTTTGTGGAGCTTAAAGCCTTTCGCCCACATTTAAAAGATTTATACAGGCCAGTGGTGTGCCCTGTTTTTATTGGGGGTAAGAAACAGTTGAACAGAAAAACAGATGGATCTATTCCTGGTGGTTAAAGTTTTAAGAGCTTCTATCCTAGCAGCTGCAAGATGGAGGTCAGCGGTATTAAGGGACATTGTCCTTTTTGGCGGAGTTCTCTGAAACTCCTCACGAAAGCTTGTAAATAAAGATTGCCAGAATGGTCTACCTATAGAAAAGGAACAACAATATTCACTGGCCACACAGAGTGATCTAAATCGTTAAGTGTGAAAATACAGTCCTCTCGTATCATATAACAGGCTCTAAAAGCACATTTCCAATGAGCCAGCTTACTAAAGCCAATATAAAACATGTTTGAGTTTACCCTATTGGGATAACACACACACAGCTACACCAACACACACACACACACACACACACACACACCCGACTCAGGAGATCCCCAGATTAGACACAGACCACATCTCGGCTACAACTACACACACATACACAGAAAGACGCACACTAGTGGTGCTATGCCACATATTGAACAGTAATAAATGTTTTTATCCACTCCACTCCAGTGACGCAGAAGGACGATAGCATACCCCATGCACATAGCCGGCCTCAAACAAAGTATAGGCCAGCCTTTCAGAAAAGAAGATAGTGTGCGCACTGGATTCCCACGACTTCTCCAAACCTTCAGCCCGCTCCACAGCCGATGTTGAATTCATGAGAAGTGGAGGCACAGAGGAGACACCCAGCTCGTGGCTCCGTGGGTCCCACATGACAATCCAGGAGAAGAGCAGAGCAGCTATGCACATAGTTGCTCCGGGGCTAATGGGCTTTCTGAACCCTCATCTTGAATGAATCGGAGAAGGAGAGGGTAGACTGAGTGAAGGGTGTTTGACGCATGAATTAATTTTCTTTTTTAATGCGTGGAGGAGAAGTCGAGCCATATTCTGCCAGCTCTGTCTGTGGGATGCGTCTCACCTTAAGCCAAACCTCCTTTACTCCCTGTTGGAGGACAAACAGAAGGTTTCGGGGTTTAACAAAAGAGTAATGCAGCAGATTTCACTTTTCAGCAAGGGCAATAGTAGGACTACTAGTAACTAACACTGACAGCTTGTCAAAACGAGTTGGAAATGACGTGATATTGGAAGTTTCTGTTCCGAAAGTGGATGGGGAAAGTGTCTCGGATCAACAAATCGACCAGCCATTTTCCATGACATGATCAAATTGTCACCCGTAAGAGGGGAGAGGTTATTTTCCTCTCCTCTTTATAACTGACTAGCTTCCAGAGAGCTGCCAAGTCTAGTCATAAAACTGGCTCTTCTCACTTACTGTCCATTACCTTATTAAAGTCTTATTCCGGGATCCATTAAAATGCCCTCCATGTATGATAAACAGCAACCTCTAGGCATATTTGACACTTTATTAATCAACATGAGTTATAAACAATACTCAAACACTTCCTGGTGCTGCAAACGGCATGACAAGAAATCACTTCCCAATCTACATGACCAAAATGTCATGAGGGGTAACAGTTCTCCAGTTAAATTGTCCCCATTAATCACATCCCAATTTTAATGGGAAACAGGCAGCAACCAATCACTTGTGTGTGTGTGTGGGTGGGGGAGGGGGGGGGAAGGGGAGGGGGTTCACATCAGCAATTTTTTAAAGAGTGATTAACTTTAGCAAATTCTCCTCCATCTTAATTAGTTTTAAATAGGCTCCTGTTGTTCAGTGGGCAATTGACCAAATGTGCCTTTTCTTAGAATGAGGGCTAAACATTACTTTGCAAAGTGGTCAAAAGAGAGAGAGAGAGAGAGAGAGAGAGAGAGAGAGAGAGAGAGAGAGAGAGAGAGAGAGAGAGAGAGAGAGAGAGAGAGAGAGAGAATATGAACATTTGTTTCTTAATGCTAATAAAGCCAATTGAATTGAATTGAGAGAGAGAAAGAGAGAGAAGGGGGGAGCAGAGAGAGAGAGAGAGAGAGAGAGAGAGAGAGAGAGAGAGAGAGAGAGTGAGAGGAGAGAGAGAGAGAGAGAGAGAGAGAGAGAGAAGAGAAAGAGAGAGAGAGAGAGAGAGAGAGAAAGAGAGAGAGAAAGAGAGAGAGAGAGAAAGAGAGAGAGAGAGAAAGAGAGAGAGAGAGAGTTTTAGGCCTTGAGAGACCATCCCATTGGCTGTCCGGTCTATGGAGGCTCATTAAAACCATCCTCAGATGAGTTCAAGACAAAAACGGGAAGTTAAATTTTGAAAGCACCAAACTCCCTTTGAAGTGTTTAAAGTTTATACTGATCCAGGTTCTGGGGACAAAACTGAAGATGATGGGGAAAATACTATTGATATAAACTATATCCTGTAATAGGACATAAATTGGGCATGTTGCACATTCATCCCAGACTCAGAAGTAAGTCTGGGGCACTGCAGGATCAACTAAAGCCAACCAAGTATGAAAACAAGACGAGAATAATCTCTTAAACCTTTTGTAATTATATCACTTCATGCCAGCCAGGTACGACGACCACTATCCGCCTAGATTGTTAAGGGCATTTTGGGCCACCCGCACAGCCCACAAACACAGATGACAGACTCCTGTAATTGGCCCCTTGCCAGTAGATTAATATGCACTTGCAGACTATAAAACTAGCCTTTCATACCAGGCCTCGGGAGAGTTAATTAAAGCCACTCCGTCTTGGAGAAAGCTAGGATTTAGACTGACCTTGTTTCCCGAGTGCTCCGTGATGACTGCACCGTCATAGCTTCGGCGCTGTTAGCCTTGCTAACTAGCATTTAGTCTTAAAGGTTCCAAGTTTGAAGTCTCTCCTGCCAACTTCCCAAATCCCCAAACTTATCTCGGTGTGATAAGGGTAAATTACAAACGGGTCTGTGCCCGCCTCGAGTTCTGTGCGGCAAGCGAAGCTGGCAAAGGTAAAAAGGTCACAGCACATGGATATTCATAAGGGAGAAAAACAAACCTCTGTAAAGTTGAATTTATTAATACCTGTTCAGAGTTATTTATATCTACAGCAGAATTCCCGAATAGGTCTCCTTTGATGAGGAACAGCTGCTTCGACAAATAAAAAGGTGTGTCATCTCAGGTGCACTAAAAGGTCACCGTGTTGTTTGGTCAACAGATTGAGTTGCAGTATGCTCCACAAGACACTCGCGGAGCAGCGAAGGCCTGGAGGCTCGTCTGCTGCAAACAAGCCTTCCACAGATGGCGCTTTCGATGCCCACATTCGCTGCGAAGGTCATCGGCGGTGGGGTGAAAAAATCGAAAATGCTTCAAGATGACGAAGAAGAACAATTGTGTTCTGATGAGGGGAGGTCACACAGTAGCAGAGGGAACAGATGAATCATTGATGTTGGTTTATCTCCCAGGCCCCAATGTTCTCAATGACCACACTGTGGCCATCCTCACACATGAAGGCACGCAGCCAGCTCCGGGTTGATTGCTCAACCCGGAGTCAGGCAATAACTTCTGGCTGAGATGTGGAGATTCGGCCATGGTGATGAACTACCTCAATCACATGGTGCCCAGCTGGGCCAGAGCGCTTCTCCGCTTCACAAAAAAAGTATGAGACAAGCGTGGAAGGAATCAGCCGTGTCCTCTGGCTACTTTTAAGACTCACGTCCTTCAGCCGATGCCAAAAACACCCCAACTGACCAGTTTCAGTAGCCAGAAACAAGATGAACCTCAATTGCACTAGAACAAATGCTAGACTCGGTGTTCCAGTAAATCAGCGACTAAAGAGACTCCTCTGTCAAAGACACAGAGAGAATGGGTAAACCGTTCGACTTTTCCGGAACGAGACGCACAGAAGTCGTCAACACTAGAAGAGATTACCTAGGCAACTAATATCGAGGCCTCAAAATATTTGTGAGGTCGTGGTGAGAAAACGTTGGTGACTTAACAAAACAAACTGCAAACAGATGAGTGCAGACTGAGTGGGGCCTGCAAGTGAACAGTCTCACGTATGACTCAACTGAAAAAAGGCTCAGACGATCAATTTGGTTCTATTCTGGCATTTAAGGACGACACTTTGAATCACTCTGAATGATTTTCCCGAGTAGATTCGTAATAGACATCTATAGATTTTCGAGATATGATTTTTCTTTACTCTTTAAGCTAAAGTAATTCAGTCACCTCTACATTCACCATAACATTCAGTTTGAATTAAATCCACCAAACAAAGTATAACCAATATAGCTGTAAGGCATTAAAATAAAGTAATTTATCGATATAAAATCACATACCAGCCCTTTTGTTTTTACACAGACACAAAGGGGGCATTCTACAGTAAAGCCAAACCACATGGTCACTATGGAGGCTTCCATCCAGCAGCTATGACATGAAACTATCCGTCACATAGGGGCCCCATAGAGAAGGGTACAAACTCACCTTCAGCTGAAGAAAAAGACCCATAAAACCGTCAGGGCAGGTTGACATTAATCAGACGAGGGCCGTCAGACCTGCACTGCTCCTCCTCCTGAAAGGAAAACGACAGACAGCTCAGAGTGTGTTGAATAAGGGACATCAGTCGGATTTCATGAACGAAAGCACAGTGTTCCGACACCCCGACTGGATTCTACTGAAACACGTCAGAAAACAAAACCGTAGCCTCGCGTGCAGGAAGAACCTCTTTCAGAAGACGGACCCGGCGGTTAGAAAACGGTTCGACTGCAACGGACAAAGAGGAAGAGCGCTTTCAATCAAGAGAGACACGTCCTTCGCTCTGTAGTCTGCGGGCTCTGCGTGCGTCTGACGCCACGGCTCGCGGGTGTGTCGCGGGTTAACCCCGCCCGCCATCACAGCGCGGGCACAGCCCTCTGATAGACGCGGGACCCCGTACGGCCTACGGAGAAGGCTCCAGACGGTGACGTCCAGGGCTTGAAAGGGAACAGACCTTTAAGGAAGCGAAGCCGCCTTCAATCCAGGAAATGTCAAGCCGGCTGAGCCTTGGTAGGTGCATGACAAGACCGCGGACCTTTACACTCATCCCCTTTACTCAAGGGACTCAGACAGAGACCCACACGCTAACAGACACGCGCGGACCCACACGCTAACAGACACACACACACCTATCCTGGAAGCACACAGCTGTATGGCTGCGAGGCCGTGAGTGAGTCGCTGTCCAGGTCCGTGACACCGAGAGGGGGCGTGTGCTGGCTGTGAGGGGGGCCTGGGGAGGGAGAGAGGGAGCGCGTGGACCACAGCTGCGTCCCAGAGCACGGTGGTGTGTTGAGTCAGCCGGGCCCGCTCTGTGAGGGCCGACGGGGAGAGCGGTCTCCAGCTGCGACGGGACAGGATCTCCAGCAGAGCACCTGGCATCTCTTGCTGTGCGTGTTGTGTCTGTGTGTGTGTGTGTGTGGTCATCTCCCACACTCTCTCTCCTGTGTGTATGAGCACCATGCCATACACACAGGGTCTCTCACTCCAACAGCACACAGGGAGACGTCAGAGAACACATCTGTCAGCCCTTAATCCCCCTGTTTGTCTGCTGCAGTCCACCATCTCCAACTAGTCCACAGCAGAGAAGACTCCCCCATGAGCCTGAGGTCAAACAGGGGCTTGTGCTTTCATCTGCTCGCTCCAAATTGGTTCTTTCCTGGCTTTGGAGCTCCCCTGATATTAAATAGAATGATAATCACTGTTTGCTGCTGTCGCCAAAAACACACGCAACAAAAACTCCCATCAGGGAGTCAGGTGACTGAGCGGTGAGGGAATCGGGCTAGTAATCCGAAGGTTGCCAGTTCGATTCCCGGAAGTGCAAACTGACGTTGTGTCCTTGGGCAAGGCACTTCACCCTACTTGCCTCGGGGGAATGTCCCTGTACTTACTGTAAGTCGCTCTGGATAAGAGCGTCTGCTAAATGATTAAATGTAAATGTAAATTTGCAGGGAAAAACTAAAACAAAAAGCCAGCCTTGTTTTAAAACGTGATGACATTTAGAATCCCTTAAGAGACTGGTAAAGGAGAGCCTAGTTTAAGGCCTTCTTTGCTTTCAGACACCATTTTACAAAGGAGGAGATTCAGTAAAAAATACATTTTAAAAAATCAAACTTCTACAGAACAAGCAAATACTGGAGTAAAGCTTTCTTTTGGCATCGGGAGAGATAAGTGAGAGAGAGGGGCACCTTAGATAACGGCTGTTATCACACTATAGGGTGACTTGCAGTCTTTTAGAGATACATAAAACACCTTCTATTTTAATGTTTTTTTCTTATAGTTTTTTTCCATTCATGTTAAAGACCAAAGGGATAAAACAGGGTGAAATGGGCATTTTACTTTCTGGCCCATGTTCTTAAAGGGCATGACTGGTCGTCGACCAAAGCAATTTGCTGGTTTAATAATTAGGCATAGAGTTTCCATACGGTGGTGTCTTGCTGCTGGAGGACAGAAAGGAAAGATCATGTTTCGCTTCGCCCCGAAACCACAGCCTTCTCCACACACAAAGGAACAAGCTCACTCTGAAAAAGACTTTGTGGTCCTTTATGTCATTTTTGGCAGTGTGAGTTACAAGGTCCCTAAAGTAATCCCATTTCAAAAAATATTCACGCAGGGCACACGCACCGTTTTCAACAGTCACACACTACTCCATTTTCCATATGCCTTTCCGGCTGAGTAAAAATCATTATTCATTCCCCCCCCACGCCTCGCCCCTCCGAGTGAGAGTAATACTGGTTTAAAGCACCCCCCCCTCCTCCCCCCATCCCCATCTCCTCCCATTGAGGAGACAGACAACTGCCTGTGTAGGGACAAGGCTTTCTTAAATAGACAGGGAGGGGGTGGGCAAGATGTAAGGAGCGATGGAAATCTAAAAGGGTGGGGGGTGGGCCTGGGCAGGGGCTATAATCGATTAAAAAGCAATTTGCTCTCGTGGTGAGTTCCAGCCTCCCCCAAATGACAGGCCCCTAGGTCCGTGTGACGCTCAGAGGGGTCGAGGGAGCGTGTCTGGTCTGGGCCCCACCCCTAGCCCCCCTCCTCCCTCCCCTCCTGTCACAGTCTGGTGACCACCTGGAAAAGCGCCCGCGCACAAGAGGAAGGGAGAGAGAGGGAGGAGAGGGGGGAGGAGGACGAGAGCCTCAGCATGCAGCTCTGGGCCCCAGACAGACACGCAGGCCTCGCCCGCTATCCTCCGACACGTATCCCCACCCCCGGCTTCAAACATCCTGCCGTGTGTGCAACATGCTCCGTCACCTGCTGTGAGCGAGGGGGCGGGAGCGAACCTTGAGCCAGATATTATGTCAGTGAGTGGGTGGGCAGGTTGGGGGAGGGGCGAAGGCGGTAAGGAGAGGACCATATGGACTCGGGCTGGAGGACGGTAAGCCCAACGTTGCACGGGGCGACATTCAGACAACCTGGAACGGCTGCGCCCGCTAATCTGTCTGACGTTCCCGACAGCCTGAACAGTGTGAGTCAGGAGAAGGTTTGGGACAACTGCTTTTGTCCCCAAAAAGATAGCTGGGCTACCCGGCACCACGGTGAACTCCACCGTGCCCTTTCAGCGGAGAGCTCAGCGGCTCAGAGAGAGGAGGGAGAGGTTCATTGGAACTGACGGGTGGGGGTACATCAATGGGCGGTGCCCAGTGTCCGAGCAGTAGGAGCGGGCCACTTCTATCAGTGACACCTTGGAGAGGGACAGCCGCTGGAAACACAAGCTCACTGCAGGTCAAGGGTTACTGTACGTGTCAATAAATACAAAGTAGAAATTAGCGAGCTAGTAAGCATCCCCTCAAGCAGGCAAACACACATTTCTCTTTCCCTCTCTCGGTATCAAACGTTCAAAGGTATTGATTTGTATACAGTATCTACAGTGTTCAATAAACCCCCTGCAGATTATTTGCGATGCTTTGCCCTGCCAAACAATGGGCCCAATATTTAAAATGAATTCAACAAACGCAGTCACGTAGATCTTATGAAAGCAGAGATGAAGCTCAAATGTATATGGGTATTGTATTTCCACATAGGGTGGCCCTACATTATCATGAATCCAGTTTGACTGAAAAGCAATGCAGCCATGATATCTCACACAAGGCACTTCTTGGCAGCTTAGCCAATATGTCACACCCATGAAGAGTTTGGATTAGATGTTGTCCACAGACAAATACACTCAATTTACCAGTGTTGGGTACAGTCTTCCTTATCACACACACACACACCAACAGTGATCTCAGAGTCAACACAAAGGGCATGAGTGACAGAGACAGAAATAGCGATTCAACGTTGTCATGAAAACTAGAGCTCAACGTGCTCTGCATGTGTGAAAAGCCATTCAGACAAAAGTGATGTGCCGCGGAACCCAACCCTCCCTCCCTCCCTCCCCACCTCCCCCCCCCCCCCCCTCCCATGTGGTCTGCACACAAAAATCCTGTGTGTTCTCCCGGCGCCTCGCCAAAAGAGTTTGGAAAACTCTCGCCCCCTCGCGTCCCCTCCCTCCACCCCGGGCTGCCTCCATCTCTCCGCGTTCGGACATCTATTTAAGCTCATCTCTGGAGGCCGCTGCGGCTGGGCCGTGGCCAATGAGAGAGAGAGCAGCCACGGGTGTACAGCACACTGCCAGGGCACCACTGGGGGAGAGCATTCAAATGGCTCCATTCAGAAAATGTAAAAAACAAAACAAAAGGGGAAACGAGATTTATTTAACATGAAGGTAAACAAACCAACAAAGGCGGAATGATACCAGTGAAGTTTTAAAGCGGGCTGGGTTGATTGGCAGAGAGCGTTCCCTGAAGAATGGGTTCGTACGGGTGTTATTGTACTCAAGCCGCTGACGGGTACAGTGTGACGACTCGGCTGTCGGCATGCGCATGGGTACACAAACCAAAAAAATACACAGAGTGGAAAAAAAGAGTTTCGATAGATTGAGAAAATGGGTCACCATACACCATCAGTCGTCGCGTGTCAGTACTGTTGGAAGACACACAACTGGGAGAGACTGTCACATGGAGCGCCACTTGTGTTTCAAAAATACAAGTACTACTTTACCCATTCAGAGCGACGAGAGGATGTCTGTGTGAGTGAGAGAGAAGGTCAGGGCTGCACTCAGGGATCACCGAACAGCCTGTTTAAAAGCCTGCCATGTCTCTAATAGGGCATGGAAGTGACACCTAACTGCAGGGGCAGTTTTAAATATCACATAAGTCATTTTTTGTTTGTGTGACTGGGAATCTAAATGCCCATCCCCCCTCCCCCCCCCCCACTACTCACTTAGGCAAAGTGAAAAAGAGAGACAAAGAGAGAGAGAGAGAGGGAAAGAGGGAGGGAGAAAGAGATAGATGGAAGGAGAGAGAGAGAAGGAGAGAGCGCGAATGCGTAAGAGGTGAAAGAGAGAGAGAGGGGGGGAGGAAGAGAGAGAGTGGGGGGGGGGGGCGCGGAGAGAGGGAGAAAGAATGAGGGGGAGTGGAGGAAGAGGAGGAGGAGGGGATTCCAGAAATGGGTCTTCACATCCTTCTGGCCTCGATCGTTTGGAAGCTTACAGCCAGCCTTCCTGCACTGCTGTCAGAGCTCGTTAGCCCTCGGCTGCTCTCACAGGACTGGGCTGAGGTTACTCCCTCCAAACCACCAGGATTTGGGCTCGGGGCTGTTGGCAGCGGTCAGTCAGACTCAACTATTACTGTGTAATAGCTGTCAGAGACGGCAGGATCACAGGAAGAACAGGGCGTCCACCGCAACAGGAGGCTTGTGCTTTAATAGAGCGAGGTCACAATGGACCTTGTTGATGAGACTCTCCCAATGGGCTTCTACGGTGTGCTGGAAACATTCATGAGCCGCGTGTGACTGACAGGTCCGGCTAGTTGTGCCTGTCAGCCTGCACAATGCATACACTGGGGTTGAAGTTCTGGAGCTCCGAGCCAGAACTAACCTAGGTCGTGGTGGAATGTCACAACAAGCGCTCGACCCTTCCACAGTGGTCGCGTGACAAGTCTAGAATGGAGAGTTGGGGAGTTCAGTGGCCGCATAGTTTCACAGTGTTAATCTAACAGGCTACAGTTCAGATGACACACTCCCACTTCAGCGTGGCTAATTTATCTGCGGTCCATTTCTCCGGGCTCAACAAATGCCTGCACAGTTTGCTTCACGGACAGCCAGAGCACCAAACGACTTTGCCTCTGGGAAACTTTGCCTTCGTTTATGTACAGTGAAAGCTGATAAAACGTAGCAAGCACAGTAAATTTATCATACAGTATAAATTAATGGGTGCTGACAAGCTTAATAATTTGCAAAAAGGATATATGGGAGTATAATTATCAGGCGAGGAATTAAATTGGAGACAGAGAGAGAAAAGGGGGGGCTGGCACTTGGAAGTGGTGTGTGAGAGCTCTGATGATTTCTGCATAAGCGCAGGTTAACTTGAGGTTTTAATTCGATATTGTACATCATTTATATTGTTCTGTTTATTAGGATCATCTGTGTGCCAGGCTACTCTGTATTGTTAGCTACGAGATGGAATCATCGGATGCCAGCATTTACACCGCAGCCCCCTTCACATTGACACACACAAATCAATCTTCTCTTCCCATTCTAGTCTCTTCTTTCTCACACTCTCACACCATTTTGTCCACTCTCTCTCACAGATTAAGACTTTTTACCAATTCTTCTCACAAGCACAGTAAAACAGCAGCATAATGCAGGCCACCCACTGAATCCACAGTGTTAACACAGACCCATGACTTGGGCTACATCTCAATAAGTGACGCGTAACCCGGCTGTGTTAGATGAGTCGGCAAAAAAATTCTGACTGCCAGAAACCATTACTGTGTTATGATCCATTACGCCGAGTTACTAAATGGAATTACCAAGAGTAATCAATGTCTGTCATTCTGCACTGCCAGGCTCACACAGGCAACAATACCACTTTCACCCGCTCAAGCTCATAAGGAGCACGGCTAAGCACACAAAGAAGAAAGTGAAGGCAGAGAGAAGATGCGAGCGAGCGACAGAGAGAGAGAGAGAGAGAGAGAGAGAGGCCCTCCATTTAAACAGGGTCTTCCATTGTCTCTAACAGATGTCAAACTCCATTAGGGAAGTCCGTGCCATTTAGCATGCTAAAGCAGGAGCACTAACGAGAGGGTAGAGATTAGCATTGATGCTACTATCAGAGGAAAACATATGCCCACCCCCCCCCATACCCCCCTCCCTTTCAGAAACCTGTACCGTGTCCCTCTGTCTCTCTGCTGGTTTGCCTCCATCAGTCAGGAAACACAGCTTTGCGGAGAGTACACAGCTGCCCTCTATGGGTTTAAATGAATCCAACTGTCAGTCTGGGTTTACATCAGACGCAGCCTCACTTGGCTACGAAGGAGTTAAAGGGGGGACATTGTTCGGCTCAGGTGTGGGACCCTAATTAGCCAGCTTATCTTGCTAATGTTGCGAAACCCCAGTCTTGCCAAGTCATCAGAAACTGCTCGAGCCGCACAAAAAGGAGCCATTTTCCTCCTACCTCTCCGAGGTTCCCAGGTTTTGTTTATTTGAAGACTGGCAGTTAGCCCACTTGAAATTCATTAGCCCATTTTTCCTCTCATGCTAAATGATTCAAGTCCTCCTCAGCTCCTCCTCTCCTACGGTAGCCGAGCGACGGTCGGTGCCTGGATCCATCCCTTCTCCTGCCGAGCTTGAGATCCAAGACGAGGAAGAAAATGGTGTGATCGATTTAGCGGAGGGCTAAACCCGCTAGGTCTGTGCGTTCACAACCATGAATGGTGACTGAAGGTGACTGAAGTTTCCCGCGTTGGCTGCAGCTGTTATAGGCCCCCCTGGGGAGAGCGCCCCACGCCGCACTCTAGTTTAAGGCTCAAGGATCCACCCATCCACTGTAGCAAACATCTTAATCGCACCAAACATGCCATCACCCATCCACTCAGACAAATCACACCAAAACATGCCGTCACACATCCACTCACACAAATCACACCAAACATGGGTGGCTGGTGATGGCTCCATCAACCACTGAATGCTGCTATAACTCACAGAGGATGATGATAGTATTTACATCTCTTTGGGGGGGAAATACACACATTTTCACTCTCATGCCCACCCAGCCATTATTTATTAGGTTTATTAGGTTATTTCTGCCCCCGAAATAACCTACTTTCACTTCGAACGTTGTTTTTGGACGGCACGGGGGGGGAAAGGAATGTTTTTTGCCGCCGTTTGAAGACACATGCGGGAAGCGGAGGGATCCTGGAAGCTGAGAGAACACGGCATAATTACAGTTTGCAATGAGGCACCCCATGAATATTCCGAGTAAGGGTCAATGCCTGGGCTCATGCAATCAACGGAGGGTGCGGACATGAGAGTCCAGCGTCATGTACTGACCGGGGGAAAGGGACGGGAGGCAGAACAAAACGACCAAATGCAAATGACGGCTAAATAGACCAGAGCGCTTAGCATATCAGGCCAAGCAGAGCCAGAGCAAGCCCACCCCCAGTCCTCCCACCCACACACACACACACACACACCCACACACACACCCACCCACACACACACACACACGTGTAACGGAACGAGCCAAGCACACGTCCTCCTTCCACCAGCCCCTCATGCGTGGCCAGGATCCACAGGATGGGCTGCTCTCCACAAAGAGATGTGTGGTGCTGCTCACCGGAGCGTGGAGCTGGAGCTGGAGCTGGGGGAAGTGTGTGTGGGGGGGGGGGGGGGGGGTTGGAGGCAGGGCGGGGCAGGTAGTCAACACCAGCTGCCTCCACACAGATGCAACTACGTTTCTAACCGCGACACAGGTACGATTGAAAAGCCCCTTCGACCTCAGGTAGTTAGTTGTTCTGGGTGGGTCGCCTGAATATCCTACACTGGAGGTAAAAAGACGGTATAGGGGGAAATAGAGGCACTAATGCTATTTGTCTTCTCGCCGGCCACAGGAAACATGGAGGCGCGCCCACAGGGGAGTGTGAGAACGAGGCAGCCGGCTTTTTCCCACCGGCGTGCCCGGACACTTGATGCCTGTCAGGTTGACAAGGCCCATTTGGCAGTGTGGGGGCAGGGGCCAAACCGAGACAGTATGAAGGGGATATTTTCCCCTCTCTCGCTTGCACACACACACACACACACACACTTTCCCCCTCCTCAGACCAGTCCTGACCACCAGGACGGGTGATGCGTTACCTGCCTGCCCATGTGTTACTTAATGAGGGAGCATGTCTGCTAGCATATCGAGTCAGAAGCACTCCTGAGGGCTGAGCTGCCAGTAACGACCTACAGTCTGCACATCATGTCCTCGGTAGTAATTGACTCCTTTGTATGCTTACAGACATGGCTCGGATGTCATAGTTATACTTGTGGCTCAGATATCTCCAGCTCTTTTTTTTTACCCAAGAGAACATTTTCCAGTTGAAGTAATGTTTTCTTTAGAGTCGTTTTTCCGAACGCGCAGACCTTGTAATACAATTCTGATAACTTGTACATTTTTTTCTTCTTCATAATAACCAATAAAGTCACTAATCAGTTACAACAGGTAGGCAATAGCTCCATGTATGTTTGTTAAATGACCCGTTGAGATACTCATCTAAGTGTAAACATGGTTTGGACCCTGGGCGCTATGTAAATACAGAGGTACCAACCACTGGGACTTGCAGACCTAAAGAACAGTAAAATGATATACGGAACATTACTTCAGGCAAAATATACCGTTGATTGACTCTTGTTTTGCCCTAAAAATAAGCTGCACTTCTTTCCAAATTCAATAACTAAAGTACATATACACAGCAGCTGGACACACAGACAGAAATGTAAAATAATAGTTTTGCGTGAGATGAAATAGTCGCCCTGGAAAATATGTAGCTGTTTCCTGCCTTCCTAGCGGATGTCTTGGTTTCATAAAGTAAATCAAGTGTTCACGCCATGAATTTGAGTTCCTCCACATTCTCCTTCAATAAAAAAGAGAAAACTGAATATGCTTCTTTTACAAACACGCACTACAACCCCCCTCTGAGAATCCAACTGATCAAGCCCTCACAACATTCCGAAAGAAAAAAAATAGGCCTAATTAGATTTGTGATGTCACACGTGAGTCGGTAGTTTTTTGGTAGGTGCAAAGTAATAGCACAGCAGACACAATCTGTTTCAAGATGAAGCCATGACAGGACAAAAACGAGAACGAGTCCTAACTACCAGCTCACGACCCACCTGCACCTGAGTGTTGCATTTGATGGAAGACACCAGCTTGACACCAGCATTATGGGATCCCAGTTCATTACATGCCAATAAAGTGGGGCATTCAACATCTGCTTTTCAGCTTTACTGCAGCAGAGGTAGTAACTCTCCTCGTTAAATACAGTCGTCAACATTGGTGATGGGCTTTGCGGGGCGGCTTTCCTCACTGTGACTGTGCACTTCTGATCCATGATCTTCTGCTGTACTACATGTCTACATGCACTCTAGGGGGGGGGGGGGGGGGGTGGAGGGGGGGGGGGGGGTGGAGGGGGGGGGGGGGGGGTGGAGGTGCTGTGTCCAAGGTCCTGCGTGCCTGGGCCATGCCTAGTACAACCCGGCAGAATAGCGCACGTACCCCATTCCATTCCCAATCTGTCATGCTGTCTTGGTGTGTGGGAAGTCGAATGCAAGATAGCCAAGCCTTGTAGAGTTGTTAGGTCTAGGAGATCGTTCAGATGAACACCAGGAAGATGACTGATGATCACTTCCAGGGAAAGAAAAGTGGTGCCAGCGATTGAGCGGGCCTGGTTTGCTATCAGAGGGGTCAATAACAACAGTTTCAAACGCACTGGGTCTGCACTCCGCCTGTGTAGACGCACTGAGGTCGGACCGGCCTGTCTGTCAGCAAGGAGACCACAACAACACAGTGACTATCCCGTCGCCACGACGGCGCCCTCGCTTGCGGTCGGGGGCAGGGGAGAGATGGAGTGAAAGGCTCGGATGAAGGAGCAGACCAGGAGCTCTGACATGTACCCGGAAAAGATTAGCATGGAAATGCCAAATCCTACAAGAAGAATCACACACGGAAATAAAGCCCCCGTGAAAATGCCTGTACTTCAGCGCCAGGCAGTTAATCTAAAAGAACTCTGCCAAGGCTCTCCTGACTCCCCTACACCTGTCAGTTTGGCCTGGACTCAGATCCTGGCTCTGCAGAACCGGGGTTCACAGGGAGGGGAAATGTTGTTCGTCTGAGGCCAAGATGTTGAAGAAGACGAATGAGACCACGGCCTTAGAATGGGCTTTCTGGTCCAGTGGAAATAACTCCAGTCATTCCACATCTTAATCTTGGGAAATATTGACATTTAGAGGATCAGGCACATCAAACGTCGTTTTATTTAAAGAGTATTCCCTTCGTTAAACGTACTTCTAAACGACGGATTTAACTTGCGCGGAAAACCTTGAACGCGTGTAACAGAGGTTAACGCGCAGTTGTTCGGAATCTGGAGGAGGATGTGAAAAGCACGGGATGAAGACAACGCGAAGGGAGGAGACGAGGGGATGATCCTGCGTGATGTCATCCCAGCAGGAAGGAACTGGGAACGGGATCCCACAGCCCACAGTTTCGTGGGCTTTGTGTCTATGGCAACTATCTCAGAAAGAGAGAAGGGGGGGAGGAGAGGGGAGAATAGGAAAAGGATTGAGAGAGAGAGAGAGAGAGAGAGAGAGAGAGAGAGAGAGAGAGAGAGAGAGAGAGAGAGAGAGAGACGCATTTACCAGGTACATCACAGGTGTAAAATCCCGGCTTTTCATGGCTCTGTCACTCTCCTGCATCTGATTAGCAACTCAAAAGAGCCTTTCAGAAAAGGAAAAGTATGGATCCTTATTTTATTGGAGCGCTCGATAAAATGCAGGATTTGCAGGCCTGACAAGTATTGATTTGTAGCCTTTCACTGTGTGATAATACCCTGTGAGGCAGTGCTCCATTAAACCAGGTAGAGAAGGGCTGGATGAAGACACTTATGGTCTCAAGTCTCCTTTACGCAAAAGCACCGATGTCAGACATGACATTTACACACACAGACTCGGGCTCTCATAAAAAATGACAATACGAGTCTTGGAAAGACCAATTTTCCGTGTTGTTAAATAACTACATAAAGCCTCGCTGTGACAATAAAAAGGTCTGCCTGCACAGGAATCCCACGATAAAGAAGAAATAAGCTGCTTTGGCGTTAGTTAAAGAGAACAGGCTCCGACGAGGTTAGAAAGTCGGCCTGGGCATAAGGAGATTTAAGCGGCGAACAACCCAGGTGGCTAATGCACAAAGGCAGTACCAGGGAAGAGCTCGCCCATGTGTGGATGGAGAGAGGCTCTTGGTAGCCCGCCCCCCTCCCTTCCATTGCAATGCACATGTGTCGGCTGTCAAAAAGCATTGTGGGAGATGCAATCCCCCTGGCACTGCTTAACCACTTAGCCGCGCCGCACGCGGAATCCAGAAGGTCCGTTCGACGGGGCAGGACACAGATGTACGTCAGGCACGGCATTTGGGTTTTTAACCACGGAGGGGGGGGGGGGGAGGGGGGGGGGGGGGGGGACTAAGTAGGCAGTAGCGGCAAATTTGGGTGGGTAGGGGAGGGGGGGAGGGGTAGGATTTGGACATTGCTAACACCCAGCTGCTGTGTGAACTAGGTTTAAACTCTGCTGCAGCCCTAATGTATGTCACGCCCTATAAAGCTCTGACGAGTGGTGGGGCTCTGAACTCCATATTACCCAGCCGCAGTGATGACCTGAAGGCAGACATGAAGCCATGGGATGGGGCTAACCTACCCCAGCTGGGGCATCAGCCGTGCTGGGTACTGGGACTGGACCATACAAAGGCTCCTGGCTCCCTGTATGGTTTTACTAGGGATGGTTATACTATGGATGGTTGTACTATGTACAATGGTTGTACTAATGGGGAGTCAGGTGGCTGAGCGGTGGGGAATCGGGCTAGTAATCCGAAGGTTGCCAGTTCGATTCCCGGTCATGCCAACTGACGCTGTGTCCTTGGGCAAGGCACTTCACCCTACTTGCCTCGGGGGAATGTCCCTGTACTTACTGTAAGTCGCTCTGGATAAGAGCGTCTGCTAAATGACTAAATGTAAATGTACTATGGATGGTTGGTCTATGGATGGTTGTACTATGGATGTCCCTGGGGGCAGAGAAGGAACAATCTATCTTCCAGAGGATGCACATTTTTGCTGTGACTATATGCCTCGTGTGGACTTGAGTCAATCCTCATCTTCCCAAGAAATGTACATATCACAACAGGTGGTGGGGGCGAGGGTTTATCTCGATTTCCCTCATGCACATTTGTAAAGCAGCCAAGTCAACTGGGAAATACATATAAACACCTTATGGCAGTACAAGGTATTGTTGTCTTTACTGCACACATCCAGAGATATTTGAGATGGCACACGTGGCCCCATGCAGAGATCTACACGCTGTGCACTCAAGAATTTTCTGAGGTAAAATGATTCGTGAAAATCAAAACAGTGGATTCAACTGGCTGGCAACCTAAACCTGTCCGTATAGAAAATACCACAAACGATGGTTAGAGAAGACAATATGAAGTTTGATTTGTTTGGCATCCTACATTTTCATTTTGCCTTATTGCTGTGCTGGTTATTTATTGAAACAACATTTCTCATGTGTGGGTGTGTGACTACTGTCTGCACGCCATACTGAAATCTATATTCCATCAAGTTGAATCATGTCCTGAAACACTCCATGGCTTGCTGCGAGCATATTGATATACTTACAGCAAACACAGAGGAAGCCTGCATGTTGTCTGCATTTTTGGTGTCTGTCTCCATTTAGACTTCACGGGCTTGTGGCCTCACTTAAACACACACACACATTTTACCTACTACAAAAAAGGGCCTTTTCTTTTTACACTGGGAGAAGGGATGGACATAAATCCACTTAAGGTAAATGATTGCCTCCACGTTTTGCTTGTTCTCTTACCCTGTTTTTAAGTAACGTGTATTCCTCACAGAAACCCGTCAGTTTGTCTTTACAGCTATCACATGCAAATGAGAGACATAATACTAGACAGCCACTAAGTGGTAACTTTACTTTTCCTCAACCCAGTACCAATGCACTTAAGAAAACAGTAATGTTCAGAGCTATTGCATACTGGAATGTGCTCCCCTCAGATTTGACTCTTAACAAGAAATAAATGTGATTTCGAAAGGAAACTTAAGGCAGAAATAATCAGATAGGAAATCAGAGTAGATTAGGTTATTATTTTAGGTATTTTTGGACAGACAATTTTTATTTATTTTATTTGTATTAGTTAACTTTTACTGTAAATGTTGTTTTCTAAGTCTGTGTGTTTGTTCACCAACATTGATCATGCTGTACTGCATTTTATGATTTGTATTGTAATGTTTCTTTGCATGGACCCCAGGAAGAATAGTCTCCACTACGGTGAAGACTAATGGGGATCCTTAATAAATAAACAAAATAAACCCTGGCTAGATGTTTGCCTCTCATTATCAGCTGTCTGCACTGGTATCGACAGAAAAACAATGCTCTTCCAATGTGCCGTGTGTGTGTGTGTGTGTGTATACATCTCATCGAGGAACAGCGTGTGCACTTTGCAGCTCCCTTCCTGCTATAATTAGCTCTCTTTTCAGTAACCCGATTAATCTCTGGCTCTTCGAAGCTCACTGACACAGAAAACAACATGTCCACACACCCGGCCACAGTGTAAGTACTACTAACACAAACACACACACACACACACACACAAACACACACAGCCAGGTCCCAGACCTGGTGATCCCAATGTGAGGTGTCCTGTTCGTTCAGGGTGGTCTTCCGGTTTAGGGTAAGGGAGGACTAGCAGGATTGGTCCGATTCTAAGACTTGAGGCCAGGCCACTTGGGAAAATTAGGAATTCCAGAGGAACATAAATCGAATTAAGCCTAAATTAAAATTACACGCTTACAGATAATGCTCATTTATATATTTAAGTCCATCACTGTTCAATTATGCACCCTGCTGGAAGATTTCCAGCGAAGGATGTTTCACCTTGCTGGAGGTGACTTTCTTGAATATACCCAGTAAAAACCTCAAATAAAGCCATTATTTTTACTACAACTCTGCAGTTTTGTTCCTTACGCGTCCGGCGTGCCCACATTCCACAGATATTCCCAGTCACAAACACCAACTGTGGCTGTACATAGAAACACTCCTCTTGATTGAGACCAAAATGACCTCAATCACAAAGGGCTGTTACGTCCTCTCACAGGAACAGGAAGTCCAGCTCCGAAAGGAAATGCTCTCTGATACCGAGTTAATTGGCCAACCTTTTTGCTCGCCTTACCCTGTCACTAGAGCTTCAAAGATAATTTAAATAAAGCGGGAAAAACTGTTGAACAAACATGCCATTTGGCCGGGAGTGGGCAACCAGGCATCATGGTGGAGGGGTAGGAAATGGAATCAGGCTCAACATGGCTGGCAGAAAGTGATGGCCGATTGTGTTCCCATCAGAGAGCGAAACGCAAAACAGCCAGCGATGTAAGGGAGCCAGTCAGTAATGGGCTCAAATAAACAGACATGATTGCTATTGACTTCCACAAGGCCCCTGTCATAACAGCGAATTACACTGAACGGCCCTCACATTATTAATCTCACAGCCCTCCAGTTCAGCAATGTCTTTCTGCGACGCCCGCCGTGCTGTCTCCCTGGGGCCTGATTTCGCCGGTTAAAGATCACACCGTAACGGGCGATGACGACAACATTGACAAATGACCAATTTCGTTCGGTAAACCTTGACAAATATAACAAATAAATCAAAAGAATCATGGCACCGTGACGTGTTGACATTCAACAGGCTGGAACAAGAGGTAGGCCGACAACAGCAGATAGTAGGATAGGTGGAGTCATTTAATTAGTCCCTGAGAGAGCAACAGATGGAGGCAAGCTTAGTGGCTCCTAATAAGCACTAATGTATTTTTGCACTCAGCGTAATGACGACTAAGAGAGCTGGGGCTGCGAGCTCAGGGTAGGCATGGAAACATGAACAGGACCAAGCATGAGGAGAAACAGAAAGTACCGGAAAGTCACGGTCTCTCGTGACCTTCTCAGCCAGCCTGAGCTGCATCCAGGAAGTCCGCACATGTGGGTCATCAACCCTTCCCCTGCTCTCATTGGTCCACAGGAGAGGGAGACGATATACATGCTGACTGTCGGTGAGCAGGTGAGCACACAAAGCACAGACACACACACACACACAGACACACACGAACAAAGCCAAACTGAAACGCCATCGCACACCGCACACCGCCATTGCACACCGCCTTCCTTAGGTCGTCCATTTTCATCGACTGAGAGAATGCAGTGACACAGGCAGACACTGAGCCCCGCTGCCCCAGTAAAGCCCATCACACTCTGCCTACACTATCTGAATATTCCCCGGAGGGGTAAGAAGATTGAAAAATCCTCCGCCTCAGATATAGTCATCTGGCTGTAAATCCATCTTTTCCCTCCGAGAGGTTGTGAAGGTCACATTTCCCTTGCAGTATGAAAGGAAACTGTACGACGCCTGCGAGATGTGGGGAAAAACTGTTTTACGCTAATACAATTCACTGCTTCTCCTTTGATACTAAATCTTTACGCCGCTGCGATTTTTTAACACTTGCAGTGTACACAGTAAGTGAGTATTGGCCGATGGTTATATTCCCTCATTAGGTCTATTCTATACCAGGCTCACTGACTAATTAACGTGAATGAAAGCCTTTCAAGATAGGCAGGGAAGGGCAAATCAAAACAAATCACTCGTGGGAAGACAGATAGCTGATTTCCACTAAGCACAATCCATCATCCATCCCAAATTTTACCGTTACCAAGGTAACGGCAGCCCTCAGTCTTTCCATTGCTTTGCTTCAATTACCGCACTGTGCCGATGTGAATCCCGATTGCCCCACTCTGTGCAGTGACATTTGCAACAGTTTGACTTAAACAGGTTCTTAGAACACAAACAGAAGCGATGACTAGCCAAACATAGGTGCCACAGCCACTGGGTATCAGGATTAATGTGACCACATAAAGGTGCTAAACATACAGGGTTTTATAGGTTATGTTGCAGAGAGAGAGACGAGAGAGAGACGAGAGAGAGAGAGAGAGAGAGAGAGAGAGAGAGAGAGAGAGAGAGAGAGAGAGAGAGAGAGAGAGAGAGAGAGAGAGAGAGAGAGAGAGAGAGAGAGAGAAAGAGAGATAACAGGTCCCTGGGTCTCCCTTATAATACAAGGTCAAGCGTGGGACATCCACGCTCATTTGATCCGTGCAACAGCCCTGACTCATCCGGGGCCATATATTAAGCCGAGTTAATGAGAGGTGGCAGGCGTTCCCAGGAGAGTGGCTTTCAGCATGGACCCCCCCCCCACCCCCACCCCCTCACACTCCAACTGCCTTCTCTCCGACACTCCCATTTAGATTCACCCCCCGTCCCCCCGTCACCCTTTTAGGTTCATCCTTTCCCGCGCAGGTGAGGACTGACCGCGTTTCATCCCCAAAAAAGAGGCAGCGTTGGCGAGCTCTTTGAAAGGCAGAGCTCCCTCGACGGCGCAACTCGAGGCACTCTCACTGACCGCGGTGCGACACCGTTAGGGTTAGACGGGGAGGCAGCGGGGCCGAGGCACCCTTATGTGTTGTGAATGGACGCCCTTGTTAAAGCTCACCCAGTCACCATGGAGGCCCCCGGTACAGTGTTTGGCATGCATGGGAACCCTCCCCCACCACCCCTCCCCTCCTCCCCCAGGGGAGTTCGACGAGGCTGGAGACCACACCAGGTCAGAAGAACGCTAGGAGGTGCTAGAGGGTTGGAGGGGTGGAATTCCTGCAGAGGGGGGGGGGGGGGGGGGGGGGGGCGGGGGGTGGGGGGGAGATACAGGGCCTCTTTTAATCTCTCTGCACATCCCTGTTCTCACCAGCTGTTGCAGACGGGGGGGGCTTTCAGACGCCCCGAGCAGAGACCCAGCGAGCAGATGAGGATGGTGGGGAAAGAGGCGGAGGTGGAGGAGGAGGACGGATGGTGGTGCCGGAGGCTTTTCCGACACCGATATGGAACATGACAACGTGGAAAAAGGACTTGCTGTCCCTGCCTGCCGACCTGCCACTCGAACGACCCGGCAGCACCTCGTTGTTCGTGTTGGATGTGTGTCTCCCGTGGGATAGGACCATGGACAACCACCCCCCCGCCGCGCAGGCACCACGGGCAAGCGGTCGAAATACAAAGAACGCTCTGCTTCCGCTTTCCGCGCGGAGTCTTCGTGCGGGGACGGACGCGCGCGCACGTTTTTCGACCGTTTGGAAGTCGGGGAAGTGAAGGAGACGACGCAGCAGTTGGAATCGGCCTCAAAATGTTGTACTGTCGTCGGTTCTTAACGGTGGGCCACAAAGACACTTTACATTACATTTAACATTTAGTCATTTAGCAGACGCTCTTATCCAGAGCGACTTACAGAAAGTACAGGGACATTCCCCCCGAGGCAAGTAGGGTGAAGTGCCTTGCCCAAGGACACAACGTCATTTGGGGAATGACGGGGGAATCGAACCGGCATGGACACGGGACAGGCGGCACTCGAATCATCATGCAGCCAAAGATGAATGAAATAATTAAACACTCAGAAGGACACCACAGTCCAAAGATTACCAAAAGAAGTGGGAAAACCTTCTTCTAACCTCAATACTGTAATCCTGACGAAACAGATGTTAGGATTCTGGGAGAATCTGAAAGTTTGGACACCCGAGTCCCAACCCCATCGTGGGCTTACTGCACTCCTGTCTGCTCTGGCGCGACTGTTGGAATAAGGTAATTGAGGTTGCATCACCTGTCAATGAGTTAAATGCTGTTCCACATCCAGCATGTTAAACCGCACTGACGAAGGAACATCAGGGGCTTTTCTAGCTGTGGGTAGGAGATGCCTGCTTTACTTGATACTTGTCGCTCGAGGCCCTAGTTTCCCTGAGGTCTACCACGTAGTCTGTGGGATACGGCTGAAGAAAGTTTGAATGACGGCAAGGACGACGCGCAGCGCTGAAACGCAAACCCTCTCTCCCCCTACCCCTCCCCCCCCCCCCCCCCCCCCCCCCCCCCCCCCCCCCCCCCCCCCCACGGAGCCGTGATCCTGTCGAGGGCAAAAGAGCACGGTCAGGCAGTTGGTCGCTCTCACAGCGCCCATGGGCATGAAGCCCTACACTCTGCATGAGGGAATGCAGATCCACAACTGTGTGCCTTCACCAACATTCCTCACACACACACTATCCCTTTCATAGAGCCCATTACATTATGCAGAGTAATGTCACGGGTCACAATAATAAAAGCTTTGGGCTGGCAGCCTCCCAACAGGCGACAGGAGGGCACAGAAAATGGGCTCTGCTGCCCCCTTAGGCCCACATGGTGCTTAGTTACCATTCAATTCTTGTTCTCTCTCCCTCTCTCCCTCTCTCCCTCTCTCCCTATCCCTCTCCCCTCCCCCTCTCTCCCTCTCTCCCTCTCTCCCTCTCTCCCTCTCTCCCTCTCTCCCTCTCTCCCTCTCCCTATCCCTCCCTCTCTTTGGGGTGTTTGGTGCACTTGTGTGCCCATTCCTGCAGTGGCAGCTTTCCCCCCTCTCGATTCATTCAGATCCGTCCATTCATGGTGACACCATCTGCTGGTGGTGACTCAAGTGAGGAAGAAGGGGTGTGTGTTGGTGAAGCAGACTGACATATTTGCCGTCAGCATAAGGAGAGGGGCGAGCTGGAGTTAGTTGTATCCCCTGGAAGATCTTACTCACTGTTACATTCCAAAAATAGCATTTTTTTTTGTGTGGCAGATATGAGAGAGTGTGAATGAAGCCATCGCGTCCGTACAGAGGAATACGTCATGTGTCACCGCCACGCCTCCTCTCTCCTCCAAGCCCATTCCCAGAACAGCGATCCCCAACCCCCAGTCACATGCTCAATCCAAGCCCCCATGACAGCAGCACCGCCTGGCTCGTCTAGTCACCGTAACCACCCCTCCCTCCCTCCCTCCCTAGAGCAGCTGATGCCTCCTGCTGGGACTGCAGGACTGGCTTATAGAGCCTCTGAATAGGGGGGGGGGGGGTTCACACGCACACCCACCTCCATGTTACTGAACCCCCCCTCCCCCCCACCCCCCTTCCTCCCTCTCCGCTCCCCCTCTGGGCTCACACCGCAATCAAACGGTTCCGATTAAACCGAGATGGCTCTTTCTCTCTGCGGGGAGCGGCTGCATCTCTGAGACTCGGAGAACCCGACCAGGAGAGAGGAACCCACTGCATTGCCTGGTCCTCATTTGCGGTGGGAAAAGACACTGGCACTAAATAACATTGGCATCTTTTGGAGTCCCCTTCCCCGGTTTGAGAAAGTTATCTCGTTTCCCAAAGAGTAAATTGATATTTTGTTTTACTTAAATGTCATTTTCAAAGGATGACAACAGAATAGCAGCGTAGGCAAGCTTTTCCAGTTTCAGGACGAACAGCCTTTAACTTTAGGGCTGATTGATACAAGTACATGAGCTTCAAATCATCTGGTAGCCTGCCTAATATTAAGCGACCACGTTGCCCACGAATTAGCTTACGCAATGTGGCGTGTGTGTGTGTTGTGAGTTTGTATCCATACCTGCTCCCCAGTATGCTGGGCCAGCAGATCTGGTTTCACGGTTGAAGCATCCTCAGTCCCACTGCAGCACTGCCCTCTACACAGCGCCGCTCTCTGCAGCAGCCACCATTGATTTCATCACAACCCTCAACCTCAGTCGGAAAGCATGGTGAAAATGACGTGACAGACTTGAAGAAGAGAGGGGGGGGGGGAGAGAGTGAGAGAGAGAGAGAGAGAGAGAGAGAGAGAGAGAGAGAGAGGGAGATCGAGGGACATCGAAAATGACAGGACCTGAATTATGAATTTCAAGGGGAAACAAAAGAACGTCTTCCCATTAAACTGAGAAGCGCCCGAAATCAAGTCATCGGTGAGGAGTTCTAGACCCTTCCGCTGAGCGACAGTGTGGGCCACGCTCCGGTCATTTCCGTGGGGAAGAATTCCGCCCGAGGCAGGGAAGGCAGATGGGTAGTTAACACAGACGGGGTAGGTAACACAGACGGGGTAGGTAAACCACGGCTCGGTCACAGTCGGTCAACGCCCCTTGGCTTCTCTGGGCAGGAGGAAGCACCTCCCTAAGTCTGAAGTCCAGCACATCAAGTCTCTCCCACAGAAAGCCCGGCATTGATGAATATGCTGGCACCTCCTCTGACACGATCCAGTTCGGACAGTGTCTCTTTATATTTCCAGCCAAGGCTTGAGTGGGGAGGAAAAACATTCTCCTCCCTTTCTTTAACGGGGTTTTTATGAGGCCCTCGGGGCTTGACCTTCAGATAAATCAGTTGTCCCTTTCCGATAGACCCTGCGGGATGGATGGGAAGGCCTCGCCGATCTGAGAGAAATAGTCGTCGTTAAGCTGCTGATCCTTCTGCATTGTTCATGAATCATACGAGGGTATACGCATGCTACGCCAACCCTATATAGTATAACGTTCTTACAAGCGGTCACTGCTTAACTTGCAACGCTTCTCCTCAGATATGATGGAAACGCGTTATTGACATAAACACACAGAGCATCCAATAATCTAAACGTGGTAATAAGATGTCCACTCTCCATTGAAATGTAATTTATCAGGGGCCCAAAATCCATCCCCAGCGCTGATTATAAATGCATAAGTGCCAAATCCACTTTGCAGGTTTCTAGGATGACGAGAGTGTTGTTTTCCCTTGTCTAATACGACAAGCATTTTATCACCTTCATGTAAAAGGCACAAAGGAAAGATTATATTTCCAAAAGGTGATTGGTCGAGGAACTCAATATTCCATTACTCATTTTTGAGGCTGAGGTTTCTGAAATGTATTCAAAACCCAGTCGAGATCTGTTAATCCCTCGCAATACTGGCAATGAGGGCCCCTGTGATGGGGGAAAAGAAGGCACTCGTAAAGTAGTCATGAGCTTCCTGTGTATGCTAATTAAAAGTGCCTTTCAAAACCAATTCATCGTCAGGGAACAACATCCAGGCCGTGTATAAGGAGTCATCTTTGAATAATAAGTGGAATACAGGGAGCCCGGCAGGAAAGGCGGGGCAATTACTTCTGAGGAAAAAACGAACCTTTTATAAAACAGAGAGATTCGACCTGGTATTTGACACTTCAAAAGTGTCGTATTGTGAACTTGTTCAACTAATTCAGCTTGACTCGGCTCCACTCTTCGTTCCGTCGGGGTTTCCAGCGGGTGTCTGTCCTTTTTGGTGGAGCAGAGACCAAGGCCCTCTCTCCAGAAAGATCGGGCAACACTCAGCAGTACGGTTCAATAGGACAGCCTTTTCCCACAGATTATGTCAACCCTTGCTACTGAGATGGAAGGGTAAAGCTTTACCTATGGAGCCCCACCAACATCTCTCCCTCAGGAACGCATTCACACACACACACACACACACACACACAAAGAGAAGCCATTTATTTATATTGAATCTAACGGTGAATTGGAAACTAATTTCACAGTCTTCGAGCAGAATTGAATGGGAGGGACGCAAGAACACAAATAAATACACAGTGTCGATCCACAGACATGATATAGAACTTAAAACAACACTATGAAGAAATGATATGCCGATGCACACAATCATTTGCGTTATGTTTATATAAAGTCAATTTGTTAGTGTGTATTTCAGGCAATTCATTTTCTTATCTATTGTCAGGTGGATAAGGGGAAGGGGTCATTTTGAAAATCAGATGGTAGTGTCAGATCTGGGAAGTCAGATATCCATTTCGCCATTTACCCTCTCAGGGATGGCCCAGTGATTACAATTAAGCAGCCTTTATCCCTGGACATAATCAAGTCAGGGCATGGTCCAGCAGGGTTAATCCTTCAGCAGGGAACCGGAGGAGGAAGAGGACACTGTGTTTAGAGCTGGTTTAGGAGGAGCATGAAACAGGTTTTTTTCGTATTTTTTTCGGGCAGGTAAAACGAGGACGGCTCAATTTGGAAAGGGAGGGGACTAAAGGTGTGCAGCAATTTCAATCCAGTGCGTAGTCGGTTTAAAAAGATATATGGTTAACAGCAATTCAAGCCTGTGCTTGAAGCTAACAGCTGCGGGGTTCAGTTTGGGTTAAGTCCTCACAAGGGGTGGAAGGGACACAGCAGCGACTGATTGTCTGGCGCTATTTAGCCATTTCCATCCTCATGTTGACGAGGAGGGCATTTCATATCTTTCCTTTTTTTTCTTTTTAGCTCATTCTCTCGATGCACATGTTTCATCTGGCTGATGAGGTAAGACAAAGGACAGGATTACCAGTCAACATGCCACTGTAGAAAGGATAACATTATTTTAATAACTGGTCAGGGGAGACGAGATTGTGAAATCTCGTTTAAAATCAGTTGTGACATGGGAAGTCATCTTCATGTTAGATCTTAAGCACTGGAATGTACTACTGTTCTGGGATTTCTGGCAATGTCAGCATTCCAAAAATGTAATCTTATAATACTAGCTGAGTCATACATCTATCTGGGTCAACCACCAAGCACAACAGAGATTAAAATGTGGGGAATTTTCACAATATTGGAAATATTGATCTTACTCATTGTGCGGTCTCCATCTTTATTCCTGCCACTCAGTGTGACGTGTACATGTGAGTTTTACAAAACACAAAAACGTGGCTAGGCTGTGAAATCTACAGACTCCTATGTCTATGCCTTATTAACTTCTGAATGCTGACTAAATCAATCCAGAAAGCCTTTGGACTAGACTGCATAGAAACTAAAACAAAGTCCGGTTATTTCCTTCGCAGGAGGGATGACCCAAAACAGGTGCCAGGAGAGGCATGCCAGGGTGGGCAGGAGAGGAACAGGACCGGGGTGGAGGTGCATACCAAGCAGGGTGGAGGCGAGGGGAAGTCACAGTGTGGCCTAGCCTGCAGGTGTCAGGAGCATAAAGGGCTATTCACTATGATCCTGGCCGCCCTCACACTCCCCCCCCCCCCCCCCCCCAGTCACAAACCACAGCTTATTTATCATCAAACGTGCATAGCCATGTGATTCTTGGTCATACCTCTTCTTCTGTGAAGCAGTCTCGTCTCCAGTAACGATTGCCAGTCGAGCTACTGTACACATTTGCAAAATCCTAACTAGCTTCTCTTCATTTCATAGCTCAATAAAACAAATTTATTTCAAGGATAAACAATTATTTGTTGCGTAGTGTACCACTAATTTCCATTTCATTGGTTTTATCGGCCAACAGCAAGAGGAAATCTTCTCCCTCCAAGTCTAAAAGACAGTGTGACCTAACACTATAATTTCACAATGACTGCTTAATTTGCGGGGGCCACAGGATACATTAAAACAGTGCATCTAAGCAATAATCATTGAAGCATACCAGAGACCAACTATGTCTTTTGTGCTCCAGTGGAAACAACATGACTGGAGAAGTGTTTCTATTGTCTCGATTGTTGCACCGTCTGCTATCTAGGTTAACATGTTTCCTTAAATACTGCGACACTCCTTGACTTTTACTGTGTAAAATCCACAGATCTTCAACCAAGCAGCTGTGGTGTTTCCTTAGGGGCATTGTGTGGAATCTATGAGCCTGGTTCCTTCCTACTTCAACGATGACTTCACAATGACCGAGGCAGAGTTTAAAAATCACAATTAAGCTGCATTGAAATGAATATTATATAAATATTCTATGACCTCATATTTAAGAAAATACCACAGGAGAACGAAAACTGAGGATCTCAGCTTTCAGTTTCTTTTGAAAGTGTGTGTGTGTGTGTGTGTGTGTGTGTGTGTGTGTGTGTGTGTGTGTGTGTGTGTGTGTGTGTGTGTGTGTGTGTGTGTGTGTGTGTAACCATCAATGGTAGGGAGCTCAAGTACACTATGCCCAACCACAATTTATTCAACTCGCAACTGCCTCCTTTTCCACACTGGGTATTGCAAGTACAGAAGACTACTCGACTCACGCACATTGCACGAGATGGAAAACATAGGATTGTAAATTGACACACACAGTGATATGACTCCCATCATTGTCATAAATGAGCAGTGAGGTATCCAACACCTATTTATTTTGAAGAACAGGTGTACTGCAGATGAGTACGTCAACGCTTTTGATAAGGTATAAAGTCTGCAGGGCAGGCTTTACCGATCTTGTCGGATTTATCGTTATTACGCTGACCACTCAGTTCTGCTAAGGTGCATTTGCTTCTACACATCATATCAGCTATAGCCTACTGGGCCATGGGACTTCACCCTCAACACTTTCATCTGTGATACTACACCAGAAATCGATGTATTTTTCTGCAGACCACGATAGTTCAGGTTCAATGCGATGAGTAAACCGGATTTGTTTGAGATAACAGTTAATAACATTAACGTTCAATTGTTTGTATACTTTAGTGGGAAGCAATAATCAAAAACATCGTTGCGTTCAGAATCACCTGCTTCCCAACAGGCACACGAAATTCAAGTAATCTAATGACAATGACAAATGCTTCGTTGCCTAACCATAAATAAAAAGGTGTTAGTGTGAATTAAAACAATATCTATCTGTTGGATCTAATTATTGTTTCCTGTTTGTTTTTCAAACACCAGCATCAAAACATGATAAAGATAAAGCATTTTCTTACCTTGTGCTTCTCTTTCACTTGAGGTCTATTACGCGCGCGCACCAACTTGCTGTGTTTTACTGGGATCTTTGGATAATGTTCTGCAGAGTAGCCTATGTATTTATTCCTTTGAACGCTTACTGTTACATCCAATGATCTAAATTTGCAAGGCAGGCTACTTGGTGCAGTTCCAGGAGATGGATTTAATTATCATCACCCGACTAAATCCTTTATTGAAAAAACCTATTCGTTTGAGAGCTGCGCACTGTGTAGCTACAATCCGTAAATCAAACAGCCTCAAAATATTTAGCTAAAACTATTAATAGTTTGTCAGTTTCTCTATTAGACATTTGCTAAAACTTCTAATGTCGAAAAAAGTCTTCCTAAATCGTGCACAAACAAACAAATAGTAGCCTGAAAGATCATAGTAAATTGTAACGGGTAATTGCAAGAGGCAGTGCGGTCCCTTTAACCTGTCTCGGCTATAGGGAACTGTCAGAGCAGTGTCGATTTAACCCCGCCCCGATTTCGGAGTCTTCGAGGAACGATGTGCTTTCAGTATTTCTATTGGCTTTATTTGCTTTCGATCAAACACAATGAATATCTACATCTGTAACATGATTGGCTTAAAAAAATGCCAATCATACATTCTGTAATAAAGAAGACAATCAACATAGCCACTCAAACGTAGAGTTACACACACACATAGGCTACAAACACACTATAGGATGGCCTACTACTAACCTAGACAAAGAGTCTGTGAATTCCCAATAAACGTCTACATTGTAACACTTCATTCAGGCTATGATTTCTGTATGGAGGACCAGGTTCACGGATTGTCATATTGGGATTAATACCGTTTATCTAAAGTTTGACACCACAATGCATCAAAACATTTCCTAAAAGTGTACTGAATCTGTTCTTGTGACCTAGCATGTGATTTACAGCTTATTTATGCTTATTTACTTTCCTTTCCACGTTTGCATAGAACTGCCTCAGGCCTGGCTGACAATCTCCAGGTGAGAACCTGACAAATAGACCTGGAAATGACATTGTCCAATCAGATTGAGTGACTTGAGTATTTTCATTCTGTGGGGCCCGGCGGTGCACTGACTGGGCGGGTGTGCAGTTGTGTTTCATTCATAGCGAATCAGCGTTTATGTGATCCGCTCTGTCTAGGCTACTGACTTTATAACCAAATCGTGTGGACCCAATTTACTGTGGTCAAAGGGGATGATCGGAGCTGTGAGTACAGCGGCTGTAGCAATGCTGACACTAGCTAAGGGTGTTCGCTCGGAGAGTAGTCCTAGCCTAGCTATGTTGCTATCTCTTCTTACTAAATAATTAGACTATAAGCTGGACTAGCTACTAGCTAATACTCTTTCATGTAAAGTTTAGCTAACTAGGTTGCTACTAATTGTCACAGTCTGTGGGACTGAGCAGGCGACGTGTCAACGATGTTGGCACATGTAGGCTATTTTAAATAAAGTAGAACTAGCTGGCTATATAATGCTTTTGCTATTAGTTTCTAGCTAGCTAACGTTACTAGCACTAGCACCCTACCTTGTAGTGGTTAGCGTACACTGTCACTGGCTCGTCAAGCTAGCTAAGTACATTATGTACACCTAGCTACAAATGTAGCTAGCTCTAGTGAAATGAATGTATACATGTAGCTGTTTTAGTAAGTCCACCATTGTAAACTAATACTGTTACAGTAGTTGCAGTGACTCGTACACCAAGCCAAGACTAGTTTAAGTTGCATAAATTGATTTGTCTTGATTCTAGTGCTATCGACTTGTTACAAGGAAGACTAAAAAGTTAATTGGCGTTAGGCACATTAAATCCCTGTGATCATAGGGCGATTGCGGTCGTGTCTGTGCAATATGGTGCTTATGGAAACTGGGGGGGACAATTTGGAGGGTGTAATTAATGGAGATGCCATCCAACTGCCTCTAACAACATCTCAGTGGCATATTTAGCTAGCTCTTGTGTGACTTGGAACCTTAGCTAGCCAGACCCCGCGTGCACTCATTCACCCGGCTAAACCTGACATTCCCTCTAATGTTGTTGTTCTCGTTTTTATCTCTTTCCTAGCTCGTTCCCTTAAACATGCGCAAGCTTTGAAAGAGACTGAACAGATTGAAAGCGAGTCACCCACCCCCCCAGCACCCACATGTGTATCATCTTTTTCAAGTTTGACCCTCGGCCTGCATCCAAAAATGCATACAGGTAAGCCGCCCACCACCAGTTGTGCATTGGTCTAGAAAACAATCGAGGGGTTTTGACATTGCTATCAAATGTCCCCTATATTTCCATGTCTCTCTGCCATTAACACTTTATGAAATGATTCCATGTATGATGCTGTATAGTGAACACCCGGTCCTCGCGGTCCGCAGAGGCGTCTTTGTGTCGTTCATGGAGAAGAGCAGGGCCACTGTACTTGGAGCAGTCAATGTGACTTACAGTAGAAACTAAAGCTCTTATTATAATCCTCTGAAGAGTTCTCCACCTGGCTTGAGTCCAGCTTTTCTCCTTTGGGAGATTTTCTTAGTCGAGCATATCCCCAAAAGATAGACTTCCACTCAACTATGAGTAAACTCCAAAAGAATTACAAAAATGTTTGTGCAATATCATGTCTTGGGTAACAGGTTGTTCATATTTGAAAAACAATTGCAAAAGGAATGTTTGCCTACAAACTACTTTTACCAGTTTGACTAACATGTTTTGACAAAACATGTTGCCCATTGTTAGTTTTTTTTTTTTTTAAGTTGGCTTTTTGACAGCTTTTACCTTTTTGACATCGCACTGAACAACTACGATCTCAAACGCTGTCTTTGCTATAATGATGAAGCATTAGCTCGTGCTTTGTTTTCTGGGACAGTGCATTGACTCTGAGGCCAACACGTCATCCTAAGCAACTGCAGCGTTAGCCCCCGCTTCACAAAGGCCCACCCCCATTAGGCCAATTTGTTGTATTTGTTCTTATCAGTGTCCACATCCTTTCAACAAGATTAATGGGGGGCGGATGCTGCCGTGAAGCCCAGAAGAAAGATGCAATTATTGCAGAGGTCATTAAAGTTGTGACCTCATTTCTCTCCTGCCACTTTGCTCTGAATTAATCTCTCTATGGAGCTTTTGACATATGATGGATAGGTGGATACGGTTACAGAACAAAACAGGTACACAAATATTCAAATATGGTTAAATATTAAGTCAAGTAATACCGTTTGCAAGGGGGAAAGTAATTTTTATAATAATAAGTAAATACAAAGGTAAGGACCAGTTTCACAACATGCCAGACAGCCTATGTCATTTATCATGTGTGCAGGTATATTCAAGTGGTATGGCAGTCCAATGTGGTAACTGTGGATTTGTATATACCGTTATATACAGAGTCAGGTGGGAATTGGGCTAGTAATCTGAAGGTTGCCAGTTAGATTCCCGGCCGTGCAAAATGACGTTGTGTCCTTGGGCAAGGCACTTCACCCTACTTGCTTCGGGGGAATGTCCCTGTACTTACTGTAAGTCGCTCTGGATAAGAGCGTCTGCTAAATATAAATGTATTTTTGTTGTTGTTGCTTAGTTAGTGAACGTTTCTTAATGCTCAAAGGACAACATGTCAAGAAAAAACACCCGTTAAGCCTTGTTACCTCTGTGATGTTTTGCCCTGCAGGCTAGAATACCACAAACTACTTGAAATAATAAATAAAATACAAAACACTCATTTGCTGTCTAAGCAGTCACGTACGTCAGCTAAAAATCTGTGCGTGTGCATGTCCACACTTTTTGTGTAGCCTGCATTCGTAGACTGCTTGGAGGGATTCATGGACAGTAACCCAAAGTCTCTAAGTCATGCAATGTTGGCTTGCTAAATAAGTGACAGTTCTGCGGAGTCGGTAAAAGTCTCCAAAGATTAATGTCAAATGCTCCATTAGGAACAGCCGTGAGAAAGTTTATTGTAAAGAGGGACACATTAGGCCCAGGTGTCGCTGAATAACAGGCCTGAGTAAGAGGAATGGCATTGGCTTAGTAAGAATGACTTTTAGCATTGAACTGTAAAGAAGCTGTAATGCTTGAGTCATTAGGCTTCACTCAACTGCCAGGAACATAAAGTCTGTTTTGTAGCCACATTGATTTGGCACTGGATAATGCAGCACCTTTGGGTCTAGACAAGTATTGAGGGTTTATTTCAAGGCTAGGATGACACCTCTGTTGTACTAGTGACCTTTTGTATCTGTCAGAACGCGTAGTCTTTGGCTGGGCCTCAGTGTCTGTGTACGCTACCCTTCTCCGATATTAGATAAAAAAAAAAAAAGACTTCAATTTCTAGAGCGTTTCTATTCTTCCTTAGACTATTGAGCATCATCAGTGGGTCCTCCCTTATCTCTTCCGTGTCGATCCTGTCACATGTCCCCTGCAGCGTCAGTGCAGCCTGGGCGATAGGGAACACAATGACTACTCAAGCCCGTCTTCTGGTGCCCCGGCGCCTCACACGCTGAAAATCCATCCTTCCCGACTCATCGCCATAACGATCTGGAGAGCAGGATGACTGGTCGGACGAGGGTGGGAGAGAGAGGGTTGTGTAGAGCAGTGGTTCTCAACCCTGGTCCTCTTTACTTTACTCCCCTTTACTGCATGTTTTAGCTGTTTCCCTGCTCCAACACACCTGATTCAAATGAATGGGTTGTTATCTAGTTATGCAGAAGCCTGCTAATGACCATTCATTTGAATCAGGTGTGTTGGAGCAGGGAAACAGCTAAAACATGCAGTAAAGGGGTACTCGAGGACCAGGGTTGAGAACCACTGGTGAGTAGAGGACTGGGGATGTTGGATGCAGATGAGGTGCCGGGCGTTCTTGCTCCCCCTGGTGTCACAAATGAATAATACAGGTCCGCCTCCGTTGGTGGAGTCGGGTTGTTTAGCCCGAAAACGATCCACGTCTCTGCGAACACGCACGGTTCTGACCCTCTTGTATTTGTTCCCGTCTTTCCCTCCCGTATCCCAGGCTGATTCTGGCTGCCAACAGAGATGAGTTCTACAACAGGCCGTCGAAAGCTGCCGATTTTTGGCCAAACAACGGCGATATTCTCAGTGGTGAGTGCACACTTGTAAAGGGAGGCAGAGGGGAGCAGGAGGACTGAGGGGCCTGCAGGATCCGCAGAGGGAGTGGATCTCCTCGGGTATCGCCCTCGCTGGGAGCCTTTATGTTCAGCACAGCACAGCCTAGCCGGTGGGCATTCATGAGGTGGATATTGGTTTCCATGTCAACAGACCATTTCAAGAGGAACTAAGTACTCCTTGTTGTCGTCGTCGTCCCCTCTTTCGCGAGACATACCATTATTTATTAAAACTGTGGCCGTGTACGGATACAGAAATAAATGCATGTTCTTGAGTTGCGTGGTATTGAAACGAAATTGGGTGTAAAAGGTGAAGAGGTTGGTTTACTATCAAGAGCGTTGGCTTTCCACTCAAGAAGTGGAGTCAGGTGGGCTGAGCGGTTAGGGAAGCGGGCTAGTATCAGAAGGTTGCTGATTCGATTCCCGGCTGTGAAAAACGACGTTGTGTCCTTGGGCAAGGCACTTCACCCTACTTGCCTCGGGGGAATGTCCCTGTACTTACTGTAAGTCGCTCTGGATAAGAGCGTCTGCTAAATGTAAGGAGGATTCACCCCTTTGACTTTGCCCATATGAAAAGTAGACAGTTCGTTGCGGGTATGATGATATAAGACACTTGTTTTCGAGGTAAATTCACAAACGAGTTCATCCTTCTGTCTAGTTGACATAGGTGGGTGGTAAGCCCATTGGACTTCCAACAGGTCAGTCTTAAATGGTCTACCGAGTCAGTAAACATGCAGGCCTTTTTGGAAGGCAGTTCAGTCCAGCTTTGATATTCACTGATTTGTCAGCGTCAATTGGCCACTTGGTTCAATAGACTTCGCCTCCACTCAGTCACTCAACGACACACTTTCGCAGTAAACTAGGTTTAAGTGACTGATCTTTTCCGGTCCCATAGACAATATGGACCGGGCAGGAAATCAATCACCCCTTTTTTTCTGCACAGAGAACACACAGATGCCCTCGGTTGTCCATCTGTTCCCCCTCCCACACACACACACACACACACACATTACCCCATATCTAATCGTAGGGTCAGACTGGAGCAGCAGGGATGTAATTGATGGCTGCATTTATGTGTTGTGGCAGTAATGAGTGATGGTTGCTGTTGCTGGGGGGGGGGGGGGGGGGGTGACAGGGTCCTGATGCCAAGCAATGGGAAAGTATTGTGGAGGGAGAAAAGGGTGAGGAAGCCATTTCCCCCCCCGTGGAGATGTCTTCCTCTCTCCTCTAGAGGATTAGACAGGCTGGGCCTGGCCCTTTGGCTGAGCTGTCTGAAGTAGGGCCCACAGGCTGCACATCGATCTGGTTGAAGTGTAGTCTTGCAGCCCCTGGAGATCCTTCATACAGCTGTCCCTGTCTTTACACACTTCGTACTGTAGTGAGAGGTGTGTTTCAGAACAAATGTTACCAGTTTGAATTCTCAGATGAATCATTGAATGCATGTTTGGCCTTTCTCGTAACCTCAACGTGAACCTGGTGGGAATTCTGGTGGTGGGAGGGGGGGAGGGTAGTTATATGTATGGGTATGGGTATAGCTCAGTGGTAGAGCATTAGACTGCATGACAAGATGTCGCTTTGGATTAAAGTGCTTGATAAACGGCCACAAATTCCCATGTTGTCGGGTCTCCATGTGACGCGTGTTTTCCGTGCTTGTTTCCAGGGCTGGACCTGGAGGAGGGAAAGGAAGGTGGGTCATGGCTCGGGATCAACAAGAGGGGCAAGCTCGCTGCGCTGACCAACTACCTGGAGGGACGACCTAACCCCGAGGCCCAGGGCCGAGGTCTGATCCCACACACACACACACACACACACGTGCACAAATCTCCCTCATCTATGTCGCTATAGATAAAAGCGATTGCTAAATGAATACATTACATTATTATGAAATGGCCTGAAACAGCTGGCCAATAGTCCCCAATTCCCGAGAGCCACATTAAAGAAGTGTGTGTTTGTCTCTACCATACTTGTTTCTGCCCAGCTGTCCCGTGCAGATGCTTGGAGACTAGAGGGAAACACTTCTGGCTGGAGTAGCTGGAGTTCTCTTTTGTTTTGTTATGACAACTTAATCCCAGGTGTTTACCTGGCACACTTTGCTGTTGTTACATCAACGCAGGTCACTCTCCAGACACCAGCTCGCGACTCAAACTGGAACATCTCACATCTTCAGCTAAACCCTCTCGCATCTCTCGCTCAAATATCTCACTTGTCAGCACGGGAAGAAGTGTAATATTGTAATAGGCCTCCCTTTTGAAGAGCTTCACCAGAAGTCGTTGTCTTTAATTCTGCAGCAGGCAGATAAACGTTGTGTCCTGTTTTTACTACTCTTTCTGGGGGGGGGGCGGGGGGCCACTTTGTTTTCATTTGACTGTGGATCAAAACCACTCAATGTTCCGTCTGGGCGAAAACACGCAACCGCAAAGCGGGAGCTGGTGTCCAAAAACGACATGGCTCCACTGCTTTCTCTAAAACCCCTCCACATAGCTGGTTTCCATTTCCGAAGTCGGCAATGTCAAAGTTACCAAGAAGTTGACGCTACGTGTCGGTGTTCCCTCCAGGGTTTCTCGTCCCAAACTTCCTGACGGACCACCAGGACAGCTACTCCTACCTGAAGAAGGTCTCCACGGAGGGACACCTGTACAACGGCTTCAACCTCCTCACTGCTGAGTTCAGGTGGGCGAAGGGGGGGAGGGACTGGGAGGGAGGGGGGGGGAGGGACTGGGAGGGGGGGAGGGACTGGGAGGGAGGGGGGGAGGGACTGGTAGAGAGGGGGGGAGGGACTGGGAGAGAGGGGGGGAGGGACTGGGAGGGAGGGGGGGAGGGACTGGGATGGAGGGGGGGAGGGACTGGGAGGGGGGGTGGGACTTGGAGGGGGGGAGGGACTGGGAGGGAGGGGGGGGAGGGACTGGGAGAGAGGGGGGGAGGGACTGGGAGAGAGGGGGGGAGGGACTGGGAGAGAGGGGGGGAGGGACTGGGATGGAGGGGGGGAGGGGGGGAGGACAGGCCAGGCTTCATTGACTGGATGCCAACCCTTTTTATTAGGGACTTTCCTGGGCACTGTTGCAAAGACGCCTTTTCTGTATGCTATTTTTCCTCTGTGTGTATGCGTGTAGATCAGGATTGTAGCAGTAGTATGATCAGGGAGATGGCATGCAGTGCTCAGCGGTAAGGAGTGAGAGAGAAGGGTTCAGCCCCTCCCCTCTGGGAACATCAAGTCCACAGAGCCTCTCTCGCTCTCGTTCTGAGTTTGTTGCATCACATGTTATTCCATCTTTGCCTTAATCTGCGTTTACAGATTCAATGTTGATCTGCACTGAAATCATTCCTGTATGTTTTGCGATTACATTTATTTCTTTCCTCTCTCTCTCTTTCCCACTCCCCCAGTATCTCTCTGGTCGGTGTCATCTCTATTTCTCTGTGTCATCTCTGTCCATGTGACTTCCCTCTGTCTGTGTGGTTAGTCTCCTTTCCACCAGCCTAACAAGGAGAACCATGTCCAGAACGAACCTCCAGGCTCAGAGAGCACCTGGTCATTATTATTTTCCCGGCTCTTTTATAAGGAGTTGCCATGGAAATCCATGGTGTTACACGCTTTTAGTGATGCTATCTTTTTCTGCCCATCTCCAGTGGATAGGGATGGCTAGCATGTGATGTCTTCATGATGCACAGGGAAATAGCGGGCTTGGCACATCGTGCTGTAGTAACCCACTGTTGGTATGGCAACAGGTCTCTAGGTAATATTGATTTGGTCTGATTCTTTTCCCAGTGGCAGTGAGAGGAAGGGGGTTGTCTTCTTGTGTGAGCTGGAGACGTCTTGTTCCAAACATCTTGGTAACATGGCCCCAGGCAGGAACAGCACTGTTAGCGAGCACTTCTATTTTAAAACCCCGTCCGTCACCGCAGCTCATACACAAAGACAAAACGTGTGCATGCACGCACACACCTGTAAACGGCAGGTTTTTATTTGTACAGCAGGAGATCTCTGCACGCCACAGTGTTGACCAAAAAACCAAAACAATCTGTAAATGCAAATTACTTTAACAGCACAAAATGGGCATGTTCACAGCAACTGTTGCCCCCGCCGCCACCGCCACAAGATGCCTGGAACAACAGGAGTCCAGTGTCACATGTTCATGACAAAGAGAACCAATATCTGTCTATTTGTTGACATATGCTGTGGCGAGCTACCGTCATCTGTTAGCAAGATCTCTGCACTCGCCATTTTCCCCATCTTTCTATGGGCCTGTGTTTACCACGAGAACACACATGCTGATAAGCAGAAGTAACGCATCATATCTGCAGTAGACGAGAGATGAGAGTGGGAGAGACGACGGCTGAGCTTGCCGTGCATTTGTTTCGCCTTTTGATAAAATAAAATAAACGTCATTACAGGGCGGGTTCGTTTCTCTCCCCTGTATGCACACCAAGGCGAGCGACGCGCGCCCCAGACAACCCGGAGGAAATGCGTTTGGGCTTCTCTTCTCTCCGAATCAATAGCCCTGTCTCGTCGACGAGACAAGCTCTACATTACAATTAGAGGGTTTCTCATCCGTCGCTAACCAGCGATATGATTTATGACAGGCCCGCACCCGCGACGCCAGACACGGAACCCAGATGTAGCGGCCTTTTTAAACATTCTCTGTGTTCCCCGTGTTCAACAATGCATGTTCAGACTATGTGGGGTGCAGTCCCGCTAAAAGGATGAACTTTCATACGCCGCGCTGGGCCGGCGTTAAAATGTTCATATCGGCTTTTGCGTTATTTATATTAGCCTCCCCTTGATCAATAATCCATAGTCTGGGAGATGGATATTGCTTGAGGGAAAATCAGGAAATGGCCCTGCGTTCACGTGTATCAGTATGGCCACCGCATCTCTCATGTTGGAACGAATGAAGACGTATTGAAACCTCCTCTTGAATGACATCATTGAGCAGGGGTGTTCAATCCTGGTCCGCTGTCCTGTGTGTTTTTAGATGTTTCCTTGCTCCAACGCACCTGATTCAAATGAAATGGGTTAAGAAGCTATGGAAGCCTGATAACGACCCTTCATTAGAATCAGGTGCGCCGGAGCAGGGAAACATCTCAAACGTGCAGGATAGTGGAACCCGAGGACCTGGATTGAACATTCCTGTCAGAATCACAATTTGGTTTTATTAAACACCGAATTTACTGTGGCCGGAAGGCGCAAACAATAAGCATATACGGATCTTAAATCAAGAAGTGGAAGCCTGTGGGCCTAAGTATGCTGGACTTGATCTGCACTCTGATTGCTTTCCTCTGATTCTGCATGCTGGGGGTGCTAATGTGCTAGTGTGTGTGTGAGTACACATTAATGCGTCAAGTTTACTCAAGTGAATTGTTGACATGGCCTGACGCCATGCTGAGGCTGTTGGCAGCCTCGCGTGTTCAGACGTGGGGACCTTTTCGGTTGCCTGGCAGTGTTGGGTCCCCTGGTTGTACAGGCTATCCGGCTTCGGGCAGCCATGCCGTGGCAGTAACTTCAGCCTCAAGCAGAGTAAGCTGCTGTTCCTTTACGGATCATGGCTGCGTTCATAACATGAATATAGATCGGCACGTCAGTGTTGTCCATGAGCAAATCCAGATGTAGCACAAAAAATGGGCTTTAAAATGTGTTTTTGTAGTCTTTCATCTTTCTGGGGGGGGGGGGGGATCTTTTCTATTGGGATTCATATTGCGGGCGAGTTATTCAGCTGTGCTAGTCTTATAACTCATGTTGAAATGCATGGAGCATGGAGTGTTTACAGGAAGACCCCCCCCCCACACACACACACACCCTGTGGAGAGGAATCCTCTGCCAGCTACTACACTGCAGCTGGGAGGATGAACACAGCTTCTAACAGAGCTGCAGGAGGATAGACTGCGGAGCCTGTTCATTTACAACATCTCCCATCGATGTGCTAGCGATGATGGGCCAGATCTTCAAAGTCTTTTCTTCCCTTTAATCAGACCATTTCTTCCTGTCGCCTCTGCCCAGTGGCTCTACCCCCTGCCGTGTCCTCGTCTCCCTCCAAATCGACCACCAAAGATGGGTTTTCCTTTTTAATATTCCCGCCACAGCTTTTGGATCTTAGAAACTGCTCCTGCCCTCCCTCGTTCCCTTCCATCTGCTCTCCAGCACCAGGGTGGCGGCGTGCTTCCCACGTCTCACCGCAGGGCGCCCTGTCAATCAAGCGCAGGGCCTCAATCAGTCTAAACTGTGTTTTACTCCTCGTGTCTGGCTCGAGCAGAGTAGTAAATGGGAAAGGGTAATGTACTCATCCCCATCCAGCCCACAGCATCATCCTCATCCAGCCCCACAGTATCATCCTCATCCAGCCCCACAGCATCATCCCCATCCAGCCCCACAGCATCATCCTCATCCAGCCCCACAGTATCATCCTCATCCAGCCCCACAGCATCATCCTCATCCAGCCCCACAGCATCATCCTCATCCAGCCCCACAGCATCATCCCCATCCAGCCCACAGCATCATCCTCATCCAGCCCACAGCATCATCCTCATCCAGCCCACAGCATCATCCTCATCCAGCCCCACAGCATCATCCTCATCCAGCCCAAAGCATCATCCAGCCCCACAGCATCATCCTCATCCAGCCCAAAGCATCATCCCCATCCAGCCCACAGCATCATCCTCATCCAGCCCACAGCATCATCCTCATCCTGACTGCGTAGGCTTTCTGCTGGTTTGCACAGATCCTTCAAAGGGGGTGATTTTATGTGTGGATTGCTAATGCAGATGTATCCAGAGCTGTTTTAAAAGGGATGGTTGCCTAGCTACAATTTGTGACCTTTTGCCTGTGAATGATATTAAGGTCCTCTGGTTTGTTGTGCAGATGATTTTCAACGTGGCTTTTTCTTTTGGACCCCACAGCTTTTCAGTAGCACTTTGCAGTTGTCTTTTGCGATTCCGGAAAGAACATAGATCATGTGAGGGATCCTATGTACAGGAACAGTTATTTACTTAGTGTTATTCAGCATTAGGGCATAAACTTCAACTAGCAACGGTTGGACCAGCCTGACTCGCATCAGATTCATTTGATTGTACTCCCCTGTCCTTAATCACGTTTCATCTCTCACCTGACAAACCATCTCCCGCCAGCTTCCCGGCAATTGTATTTTGGGGAAAAGTATCAGCTCGTAAACTTTTCAACCAAGCAACTCTTGCGCAGCCGTGTGCCAGGCTGTAGGTGAGCTGTTGATGCAGTGTTGCACCAGTCGGATGATTGACACCCTCCCCCGCCATCACTTAAGAACAGGGATTCATTCTCTTTCAGAGCCCGTTGTTCTTTATTATTCACTTTGTTGTCCTGAAGCAGTAGATCTTTTCTTGGATGTCAGACAGCCACTCACACGATGAGGCGTTTCGTTTCAGGTGAATATTTTTTAGGATACGCAACACCTTAGGTAAGCTTGTCCGTCCCCACCCATGAACTCCCCCTGAGGATAAGTATCTATTGTCACTATTAACAAAAGTTTGGATTTTATTTGGCATTTAAATTGCCATAAATTCAATGGTGTGTTTAATCGCTATTTGATGGGCTGTGGAGGAAATTATAATTGTAAAGGAAAAAATGGAATCGAATGTGCTCTACGTCTCTTTAATAATGACATCATGGTTGACCAAGAATGGCCTTTCCAATTAGACACAGAACTTAATGGGTCATAAGGAGACATCTCATTTTCTCTCTCATTGTGTCCGACACAGGGCCAAAGACGACACCATGTGTTACTATGGAAACAGAGGCAGTGCTGAGCCCATCCGTCTAAAAGCAGGTCTGGTTTTCAACACGCGGTTTCTGTCAGAAACAAAATCTATCCGTCTATTCAGTTACGTGAATCTATATAATGTTGATGCTCATGTGTATCCTGCATCTGATTCGCAATGTTCTTTCCATCTTTCCTGTGTGTGTGTGTGTGTGTGTGTGTGTGTCTCTGCTCCAGCAGGAATCTATGGGCTGAGTAACTCCCTCCTTGAGACTCCGTGGAACAAGCTGCAGCAGGGCAAGCGCCACTTCACCAGCGTGGTCGACCAGGGCCTGCCCTGCGACGGCCTGGTGCAGGAGCTCATCAAGCTCCTCAACAACGAGGAGATGTGAGTGGCTCGCTCGGTTTAACGGGAAACCCCCCTCAACCGACACGCTCGTTAGCCCCCCCCCAGGAAGAGACCAGGGGGAAAGGGATCTGATTGACTTGGTCGGACCAACCGTAGAGGCTACCAGATGCACAATATCCATTTACATTTAGTCATCTAGCAGACGCTCTTATCCAGAGCGACTTACAGTAAGTACAGGGACATTCCCCCCGAGGCAAGTAGGGTGAAGTGCCTTTCCCAAGGACACAACGTCATTTGGCACAGCCGGCATACGAACCAGCAACCTTCGGATTACTAGCCCAATTCCCTAACCGCTCAGCCACCTGACTCCCATTACTTTAGTTGTGGTTGTTGACTTGGTGGGTGGGTGTCTTCCACAGGAACAGCCCTGACCCGGCGCAGGAGAGCCAGGGGGAAGGCTACAGCGGGCGCATGCTCCAAGCCCTGTCTGCCGTGTGTGTGCGCTCGCCCTCTTACGGAACAAGGTCAGAGTCCTCCTCCACAATCCAGTTAGCTTGGCCCCATTTCCACGGCTGGCCCCGACTTCCAGGCTAACCACCCCCTGGGTGTCAGATCGCACAGCCTCTGGTGAACATGAGCTTAGCGTGCAACGACCCTGCCTCCGCCTGATTGGACAGCCGTCCTCTGCATCACCAATGGGGACGCTCCACGAGCCTATGATGCTTCTCCTTATACGTTTTGTCTTGTTTTTGTCTGTCTGCACCAGGGCCAATACCATCATCCTTGTGGATGCAGCCGGGAATGTGACCTTCACCGAGCGCACCATGTTAAACTGTGACGTCAGCCAATGGAGTACAAACACTTTCCAGTTCAAACTCCAGGAGGACTGAAGACCGCCGGGGGAAGCCTACTCTGTGCCTTTCTTCATCCGATCGCTTTCCTCCTTCCAGTCAGCCATACTCCCTCGACAATGACAACAATTTTGTTTTCTATTGGAACCGACGTAGGTGTGAGTGGTGTTTTTAATTAGCACACCTTTTTATTGGAAAGAGATTAATTGCACTTTTTAATATGTTTTGGGAGTTATTTTCGCTTGAACATATGGCAAGTGTGAAGTGACTATTACATTGAGTTGTTTTTCCTTGATTATAGACTCATGGTCTGAGAGCTATTGTTTAATTTATAATAAGGACTTGATGTTATTTTGATGTGTGTGCATTAAAATGTTTATTGCCAAAGAACAGCCTTTTGACAGAACAATGGTACGTTAAGCTATCACCATCTAATCTAAAATGATATCCTGATTGTTTTCTTTTTTCTTTTCCTGCCTTTTGTATTGCTTTAGGTGAGTGTTTTGACTTGCTGGAAATTAGATCCTGCACACCATTTACCCCAGTGTTCAATCTAATCTTTGCAATGAGCCATCCGAATCCCTCTTTTGAATGAATGACTCTTTTAGATGTATGATTCAACGATGATTCTACTTCCTGAGTGTTCTTATTGGCTCAGGTTTACATGAATCTGTCACAGTTTTCTTGATTTCACTCGTGAATAAAGTATTTTAATCAATGTATGTGACTGAGTACTGACAGTAAAAATTGTATACTTTAAGCCTCTACCGGCTGTCTGGAGGACTGCACTCAATTTACCACTTCCCATTTGATTGGTCAGTTGGTGGAGGTTCTGAGGTTTGATTGGTTTGGTTATTCCCGCAGTATTTCGTCCTGGAGAGAAACCCGCCTTTGCGGACTGATGGTTGGTCTGTTTGTGAAGAAGTAAATAGTAATTCGATTCATGATGTGTCAATCTCGAAAAAGCCGGTATGGGTTGGGGAGGGGCTTATGTGTGCTGATTGCAGCTGTCTGCAAGATGGCGGAGCAAGGAATTGAGCTGTGTGCAGTGTTATCTTAAAATTGTCTGTTAGCTGATTAGACTGGAAGCTCATAAGCTATTCTGTTGGTGAGTATCGAAATATAGCATCTGATTTCACACAGCCATCTTTAATACTTACATTTGCGAACAGTTGATTTGCTTGCATGGTTGTAGGAGAACGACGAACTTCCACTAGCCAGACAGAAGAAGAACGCTACCTAGCTACTGTAGCTAGCTCTATCTTTTTAAGTTGGCTAGCTAGCAAGTTGCTCGCTACCAATTAGCTACAGTAACTAGCCAGCTAGCGGACTAAGTCTAGATTGTACTTGTATGCTGCCTGTAATTGCAAGTGTTATATTTGAAATGCAATCAAATAACCTGTTAAAGATGGACTCAGCTGTCAATCCGTAGCCTACGTCTAGTAGCTAGCTAGTCTAGCTAACTAACAGGTGATTATTGAGCTAACAGACAATGAGTCAGTTCCATTCAGTCGCTAGCTAGCTAGCTAGCAACACGTTATTCTTATAGTCGACACATAACTAGCTGGTGGCACTATTAATCTTTAAGATAATTGGCTACGTGAAGCCTCAATTTGTGCACTCGGTTGTCAACTAGCGACACATTTTCCTTATCAACTCAACCACGATCAAGTATTAGTTGACTTAAATTATTTTGAAGTATTCAATTGTTTTTGGTGTTGTCTTTTTGTTTCATAGGGCAGATACGACGGAGGAGGATGAGCAGATCCTAGACTCAAGCAACACATAAGCTGAATGCATTGTGATTTCCAATAATTGAGACAGTGATTCTAAAAAGCTGTCTACATTAATGAAAAGAACAATGTAGTCAGCTTAACGTATTCAAGACTGGTACTTGGTCAATACAGGGACGTGGGCTTTCGTTTGATGTGCTTCTGCATGTGTTTTGCCTGAAAGGTAATTAGAAGTAGATTGTGCAGTCAGGGTCAGCGCGTAGAGCATTTATATTTGGTTTGTCAGCCTTTAGCCAGTCATAATGGAGATAGATGATGTGTTACCCCCCCTTCCTTTGGAACCCCCCGATTCAAACAAGGACAGCCTTAATGGTAATGCACCTCCACCACCTCCCCTGCAAACGTCCAGTGACGCAGAGGAAATGGACGTTAGCTCTGGTGGTGATGGACACCCCCTAAACCCGGCAAGGGCAGAACAGCAGCTTCAGCTCCTCACCAAGGGCTCCTTGTCCTTCTGTAGCCAACCGTCCGACGACGGCGACCCCAACCCCCCCTGCCCCAGAACAGCCCGTCACGCTCCCCCCGTCACCAAGTTCCTCCCCGACCTCAAGTTGCTCCGAGACGTTAAGATCAGCGTGAGCTTCGCGGAGACCTGCAACAGCAAAGACAGGAAGGTGCTCTACACAGGCGTGGGTCAGGAGGGAGGAGGGGAGGCCGGCGCAGAGAGGGTGAACGGGGGGTTGCATGACGCCACAGAGCCGGGGCCTGTGGAGGGTGTCTCGGGTGTGGGGAACTTAGCGGGTTGCCCAGGCAGGGGAGGAGGAGGAGGAGGGGAGGAGGTGGAGGCAGACCTGGAGAACAACGTGGAGTTCGCCGTCCTCGACGAGCTGGAGGACTTCAGCGAGAACTTCCTGGACCCCGACTACGGAGACCAGGGCGGGTTCAGGTCTGAGGTGATAATTCAGCAGGAGCAGGCGGATGACGAAGGCCTGAACTACTCGTACGAGGTATGTGAGCAGGGGCCCCCCTGCCGGTGTGCCTGGAGCATCACATCCGTTGAACATAATCAGCACCCCCCAGCATCACCACAGTACACCCTTCTAGATGCTCTCGGCCATGTTCTCAGATCCTGTTGTTCCCCCCCTGCAGTACCTCAGAGCACACGCAAACGCTCAAACCTAGGGATGTCCCCCCCCCTCCTCCTCCTCCTCTCTCTCTTCCCCCCCCCACCCTCAATGGCTCTGTCTTCCAGGAGGACTTTGACAATGACGTCGATGCCCTGCTGGAAGAGGGCATGCCCGTGCCCAAGAAGATGCGCCTGGCCGAGGACAAGTACGGCGGGGACAGCGACCGCGACCACCCGTCTGACGGGGAGGGCGTTCAGCCCATGATGACCAAGATCAAAACAGTCCTGAAGAGTGAGTGGCGGGCAGCGGGTCACTGGGCTCTGGTGCGAGGCGGCAATGCTTCGGCACTGTCTGACAAACTGTCAAGTTCACAAACGGGACACTTTTTTTTAACATTTAAGGTTACATTAATATCCATGTTACCGCTGAAACCATGAGTGCGTTCTGTGTGGTGGGTGGAGACTAACGTGATTGTGGTTCCCAGGTCGTGGACGCCCCCCCACTGAGCCCCTCCCGGATGGCTGGATCATGACATTCCATAACTCGGGCATTCCAGTTTACCTCCACAGGGAGACCAGGGTGGTCAGCTGGTCCAGGCCCTACTTCCTGGGGACTGGGAGCATACGGGTAAAGACGCGCATTCAAAAACGCCCATCGCATCAGGGTTATTCTTGTCGTGGTTCGGGACTTGTGCCTGAGATCCGGACCGCGAACAGAAGCTGTGTTCTCCTGTTCCTTTGATGCCTCTCCCCTCCCCTGCGGTGTGCTCCCCAGAAACACGACCCTCCCACCAGCAGCATTCCCTGCCTGCACTACAGGAAGATGAAGAACCAGGAGGAGCGCGACCTGAACGGCGAGGTGACCCCCGCCGCCGAGGTGTCCCCGGCGAAGCCCGGCGACGAGGCCGACTCGGTGGAGAGGCCGGACGAGCCCGACTCCACGGCCCAGGAGGAGACCCCCGCGCCGGCCGCCGGCCCGGAGGAGAAGGAGGGCGAGGGCCCAGGCACAGAGCCGGCCCTGGACGCCCGCCCCAAGCCCAAGGGGCCCCAGGGGTGGGAGACTGCCCAGGGGGCCCTGGGCCAGGTGAAAGCCAAGGTGGAGGTGTGCAAAGATGAGTCGATAGGTAAGTTTAAGCGATTCTGTTTCAACGATTGATCCAATAGTCTTGGTTAAATACTTTTAAAAAGGCAACAACCTGACTTGAGTGTGAAGGTTAGATCTGGGGTGACTTAACATGCCTCTCTCTCTCCGTGTTCGACCCAGACATCGACGAGTTCCGCAGCTACCTGGAGAAGTGTTTCGACTTTGAGCAGGTGACCGTGAAGAAGTTCCGGACCTGGGCCGAGCGCCGCCAGTTCAACCGGGACATGAAGAGGAAGCAGGCCGAGTCGGAGCGGCCCATCCTGCCTGCCAACCAGAAGCTCATCACTTTGTCCGTCCAGGACGCCCCCACCAAGAAAGGTGTGCTGACGGCACCCGGCGGGCGGCAAACGAACCGCGTTCCATCTCGCCCGCGTCTAATCTGCTCTGCTTTCGTTTCCCAGAGTTTGTCATCAACCCTAACGGGAAGTCCGAAGTTTGCATCCTACATGAATATATGCAACGCGTCCTTAAGGTCCGCCCTGTTTACAACTTTTTTGAATGTGGTAAGTCGGTCCATTCCCTATTCTAACACGTCTTCAGTTTCAGCAACGAGAATATGTGACGTTGAGCTCTAGCGTGAGAACTGTGTGCCTGTTCGCTTCCTCCAGAGAATCCAAGTGAGCCTTTCGGAGCGTCGGTCATCATCGATGGAGTGACCTACGGAACAGGAACCGCCAGCAGTAAAAAACTGGCCAAGAATAAAGCTGGTAACTTCCCTTTTTTAAATATTGTATACATTTAGCAGACGCTAAATGACAAAGGCAATGGAGCGTATAGCAAGTACAACAGGAGCCTGCCCCGAACGTTCCCTCCACCCATGCTAGTCTGCTGAGATACACAAAGTTTAGCTCTCACTACAGTGTACCACTGGGAACTATCCCTAATACCTGGCCCACGGCCATTTAGGACATTTGAAGACGCAAAATGCACAGGGCTGTCTGCCATAGTGAACATCAGCGGCAGTGTTCATTCTGAGGCCCTGGGTCTGACGTGTGCTGATGGTCTCACCCGCAGCTCGAGCCACACTGGAGATCCTCATCCCTGACTTTGTGAAGCAGACGTCCGAAGAGAAGCCCACAGAGGGGGATGAACTGGAGGTACCTGGCAACCCACGAGCTAGAGAGATTTAACTTGAATAATCGTTTTAATGTAATCATTTTCCAGTTCTGATCTATAATAAGTGACCCTACTGGGACATGGAATACATTGACTACTTACTATTTATGAATCTCTCTCTCCTTCCAGTATTTTAATCATATCAGTATTGAAGATTCGAGGGTGTACGAGCTGACTAATAAAGCAGGCTTGCTCTCACCATATCAGATTCTGCATGAGTGCCTTAAGAGGTAAGACGCACGACACGGGTTAATGTCTTCAGGAAATCCATGGCTTTTACTATGATATAGTTAATCGATATCATTGTAAACTGATGTCATAGTAAACCCACATCCTGTAAAACACAGTAAACCCACATCATGGTAAACTCATGTCATGGTAAACCCACATCCTGTAAAACACTCACAGTAAACCCACATCATGGTAAACATGGTAAACTCATGTCACGGTAAACCCACATCCTGTAAAACACTCACAGTAAACCCACATCATGCTAAACTCAGTCGTGACCCCGTGGCTCGTTTCCCTGCAGAAACCATGGGATGGGCGACACCAGCATCCAGTTTGAGGTGATCCCTGGCAAGAACCAGAAGAGCGAATACGTCATGACGTGTGGCAAACACACCGTGCGAGGGTGGTGTAAGTAGCACAACTCCACCACACACACACCACCATCCCTGGCTGATCTACCCTATCGAAAGCAGTTTCAGCCAGGAGCTGATGCTCTGTTGCTCCTTGTCGGGGTGTCTCCAGGCAAGAACAAGCGTGTGGGGAAACAGCTGGCCTCCCAGAAGATCCTGCAGATGCTCCACCCCCACGTCAAGAACTGGGGCTCCCTCCTGCGCATGTACGGCCGAGAGAGCAATAAGATGGTGAAGAAGGTAACGACCTCCGCACAGCCCCTCCCCAACACCAGACCACACCAGCCAGGCCAGGGGAGGGACTCGGCTAGATGAGAACTCGGACGAATCCGGTCATAATGTGCTTGTTTCTGCTGTTAACCGAAGGCCTGATCTGGGTTTGTTTCGTGCCTGTAGGAGAATTCGGACAAGAGCGTGATTGAGCTGCAGCAGTATGCCAAAAAGAACAAGCCAAACCTTCACATCCTGAACAAACTGCAAGAAGAGATGAAGAAGCTGGCCAAGGAAAGGGTGAGTGAGAAAGCACGAGCGGCGTGTCCGAGGAGGTCCTGGCCTCTGCCTGACTTTGTTGTGGGGGGCCGGTCTGTACCCCTCAAGGTACACACTCTTTTAGATGGGGCTGTTCCTTCTGCTAACGACGCCCTTGTCTCATGCCTCAGGAGGAAACGAGAAAGAAGCCCAAGATGACCATCATGGAGTCAGCTCAGCCTGGGAGCGAGCCCCTGTGCACTGTGGACGTGTAGGCCTCACTGCAAGCCAGCCCCACCCGTCACTGACCACACACACACACAGTGCAGTCACTCGTTACACTCAACGCCCCACCTATCCACCATCAAATTATTTATGCATCCTTGTGAAATGGCAATAGAAGTGAAGATCTCCTAGAGAAGGGTCACGTGTAGCACTGTTCCCCTGTCTATACCCACGGTGTATTGGTGTCTGGTGCCCCGTCAGGGGATGGTAACTACAGGGCCGACGCAGAGATATGAGAGCGAGAGAGACCAGCGTGAGAGAGACCAGTGTGGACCTCTCCTGTTGCGTCCCTCCTACAGCACTTAAACTGAAACCACAAAAGCAGCAGGAGGAGGCTTCGACTCTGCGCGCCCTCCCCCCCCCCCTCCGTAACCGCTGACAACCACTATGGACTCGTTTTTGTAACAGGATGGTGAACATTTCAAGGTCACTCCGAGTTTCAGCTGCAGATCTCTTTTATTTGGAGAGCAGTAGGATTAGTCGTGGTCTGCTTCAGCTATTTTAACTTTTCATCGGGTACGAAATGGAATATCGATCTGTTTGCTGTTGTCTTGGCTTTATAGTTGATGGTTGATGTTTTGTATAATTTGGTTGGTGAGTAGTCGTATTATTAATATGCTTTTGTCTGCAGATTGGCCAGCTTCTTTTGATTTGCACGGTAAAACGGATTCTGGTAAATTACCCAGATTCAGATGTATAGTTCTCTGCACTCATGGTTTAATTCAGTTTGTTACACTCTCACAGTTCAAAGAATTCATGTGAATTAACGGAGTGAAACCACTTTTTTCCAAAACCCCGAAACATGACGAGTACGTCGTTTGAATAGCGTGTCTTTTTATTTTTCCGTTCGTGGAATTCAGGAAGAAACATATCACCAGACGAGAGCTGAACAAGCCCGTCTGTCTAGCTAATGTCCTGCTTTCCATCTAAGCACTGTAGAGAACACAAGCACAAGGGCTTGGAGTACTGTAGGCAGGTTGGCCAAGGAGATACACATGGGAATGTTACAGTCCTAAGACCTATACTTCAGTTTTGTTTTCCGCTTTTAGATGTGTTTGCTTCGCTCCATACCATTTAAGTGACGTAGATGCCATGCCCTTCCATCTTGGTTGCTAGGACGGCCTCATTGTGGTGTCCTTGTATAGGATAACCCTTGACTACATGTTGCCTTAGTTATGTCCTTAAGGGCTCCCTTGAGAGAGAATTTATTGGACCTAACCCCACCCCCAAGGGGAATTTAAAGACCCTTTCCTTAATTCAGCATTTATGGTTTTAGACTGTGTTGGTTTTTATGGTGTAAAGCAATGTCGTTGATATTCTGGGAGAATCCAAAAAAAAAAGAAAAAACTGCCTCGTGCATATTTCGTCTTAATTCTCGTTTGTGTATGTTTGGCATCTTTGTGACAAAGGATCATCCGTTCTCATCATGCGTTCTAACTCTGGCGAACTATGTATGGTGTACTAGGATCCCCAACAAATCTACGAAAATGAAGTTGGCACACTTACCTCGAGCGAACCTTGATCACGTATTTTAGAACAACAGTCTAAACAAGCAGTGTGAACCAAAGCTTTAATTCAGTCTTATGCATTTTTATAGAGGAACATTACTAGGTTGCTGCAAACACCACCATAATATCTATAAATATATATATATATATAAGGCAAGATACAAAGATGCAACACTTCCTGGAACAAAAAATATTAACTTCTGTGCATTTCATTGTGTGAAGTATTTGGTCTGCGCGTGCTTGTCCTGAATGTTCAGCGCATCTGTCCCGGCGTTCATGGACACGGCGGCTGATGTAGAGTTAGACTGCTTGAAGAATGTGCTTTTCCCCGGCTCATGTTTATGTGCTCTGTCTTGCCAAGTATGTGTGTTTAGTATGTGCGCAAAAAAAAAAACGCTTTTACACTTGTTACCATTGGAGTTGTAATGATGGATTGTTTGCTTGAGATATTGCTGCCTAGAAAATGAAGTACCTACTGCAACTTGGATCTCTGACTTTCAGTGATATTCGTTTATGCAAATAAAATTGTCATGAATTAACTGTCCTGTCTCGTGTCTAGATGGATAAGAAAATCTGTACTTGGAGGTCAAATTAAGATCTCCCCCCTCCCCTTATCTACGCCACACGGGATTCTTGTTCATTAGCAGTGGAACCTTGTCTGGAACTTCTGTTTAAGATTAGTGAGGGGTAGCTTTCTGCAAATCCCAGATGTGCGCTGTAGCACATACCTCTCAAATGGTGTAAGTGGAACAATACCAATGCAATCCATATAGTTTAGGGTCAAAATCAATTTAATCAGATTTTTTAAATAAAATTACCTTGTGAACAAAAGCAATTCCAAAGTAGTATAGTAGATTATCGCCATATCAGCGTCAACATAAGACTGCACACCCTTGACAAAAACGCTGTCACATGCTCCCTAACAAAGATGAACTGCTATTGATCCATTAAGACGTGCTGGTTGTCTCTTCCTGTTTCTCCGTGGGGGTTGTAGTCTCTTCCTTGCTGGTGGTCTGGGAGCTGTAGTCCACCCGCTCAAACAGCAGGAGCATCTCACAGTGCATGGTCTGGGGGAAGAGGTCCACAGCCATGGCTCGCACGGGACGGAAGGGAGACCCACGTACCCGCTTGGAAGGAGCTCTGCACAGACTGAAGACGGCGTGAGTTAGCCTTCAGCTACTCTGAAGCTTTGGGCTGGCATGGTGGGAAAAGATGATTGGTGCGTCACTTACTCTATGAAGTTGGTCATGGCTGCCTTGGCGTTGCACGCCACGTACACCAGCCTCTTCAGGTGCTCCGCTCTCCGGATGGCCAGAATCACCTTGGAATCTGCATCATGGCCGCCCAAAGAATTGGTTTCTCAGTTCAAAACTGTCCATGGAGACTCCCACGTGAGAAGCTTGAACCGTGACAGTAAGCCAAACTAACAGTATATGATAGCTGGAGTCCTGTATTTGTTGTGTGTGTGTGTGTGATCTTACGTAAGCCAGCTCTGGGTGGATCCACGATGGCCGTGACGTTGGGGGACACCAGAGCGTTGAGCACGCTGGGGAACACATCCTCAGCCTTGCCGCAGTGGTACTCCACATTAGTCAGACCTGGACGGATTGTCAACATATATCACTTTTTAATGGTGAAAGAAGTATTCTGGTTCAGATAAAGCTTGACTAGGTCTATACTTCAAGAGTTACCATTAATCTGGGCATTCACTTTGGCATCCTCTACTGCTGCCTGGCACAGTTCTATTCCAATGACCTTCCTCACCCTCTGGTACACAGAGACAAACAAAGTCATTATTGGTGGACAGTACAATAAAATGCTTTAATCCAAAGCAATACACAGGGGGTTTTGAACCTGCGAAAGATCTCTCGAACTGCAGTCAAATCCTCTACAGCGGAGCTAAACCACCAGGCGGCCATTGTGGTTGTGGTTTACCTTTGCTAAAGATATGCCGATGGTGCCGGTCCCACAGCACACATCCAGCACGGTGCTGTCCTGGTCCAGCTGGGCCCACTCCCCCACTGTGGAGTACAGAACCTCCGCAGCACCAGTGTTCACCTGGGAGAGACACCTGAGCTGTCAGACCTTCTCCCCCCCCAACCTCTTACAATGGATCCGCACGATACGATGAAATACTCATCATTTGTAGTACATTTACATTTAGTCATTTAGCAGACGCTCTTATCCAGTGCGACTTACAGTAAGTACAGGGACATTCCCCCCGAGGCAAGTAGGGTGAAGTGCCTTGCCCAAGGACACAACGTCATTTGGTTGGCATAGCCGGGAATCGAACTAGAAACCTTCTGTTTACTAGCCCGATTCCCTCACCGCTCAGCCACCTGACTCCCTTGTAGTGTACAGAGAACATTAGTAGGTCTATTAAAATAACTTGACATGATATTAACAAATTATAAACTGATTTACCTGAAAGAAGGAATGAGGAGAGATCCTGAATTTCAGACCGAGAAGCTCTTCGTGGATGTACTCCTTCCCGAATACTAGCTCTGATGGCAGGTCTTCAGGGTTCGGGGAGGTCCTGAATGATAAGACAGTAGCTTAAACACGTTTTGATTTTGCGTGTACACAGAGATCCGTGCATCGATCATGTGCTTTAATGCTCTCACCTTTGACCCTCTCTCACAAAGTACAGAGAGTTTAACCCACTTTCTTTCCCTTCTCCTTCCATGAAGAACTGCCTCAGCGAGTTCTTGAGGCCGTCGAGTTCAGCCTCCTCAAGTTTCTGTCGCAGAACACAGGAGACGTACGGTAAGTTTCACAAGCCTCGCTGCTGAAAAAGACCCGTGAATCATTCGACACCGCATTCCATCCATTCAAAGTAACACTGGGAGTTCCTAATGGGATCAAACGGTTCCGTCGCCGCTGTGGGAGTGAGCACCTGTGGGTTGAAAAACACCATGGCCATGGCCTCGTCGGTCCTGGTGGTCCTCACGGTTAACTGCTTCCAGTGCCCATCGTAAGTCTCAGGGCTGTACACCGCGTAAGATGTTGTCCTGTGCACCAAACAAAGCCACAGATGTTACCTTTTTTCAGAACATTTCACAACAGATCAAAAAAGTTGCTTGGGATAAAAGCTTCTGGTAAATGAAAGCCACGGGACAACACATGACGGCAACAACAGCTGCAGGTATGGTTGCAGTGTTTATGTGACCTTTTCATTGCTTCAAGATGGCTCCGTTTGTGTCCTGGATGCCAGACTCCGCGAGGCAGCTCAGAAACCACGAACATCATCTTTTGACGCAGATATCACATCTCAGCCGAGGATTTCGAATCGACACAAGGCCAAGACGTGATATCTCTCTCGAGATCGTTCAATGACATGGACTTGCCTGATGAATTTCTGGACCTCGCTGACCACTCTCTTGGCCCTGGCTGACACATGGATGGAGTTGGAGGGGCCCACCACGGCACAGGAGCCTCCTTTGTACTTCCCCAGTCGGAAACCCACCGTCTTATCCTCGCCGTTTGCCCCCATAGAGATGAGGAACTCACACTTGTTCCTGTACTCAGTCTGCGGGACAAGAGAAAAGGGATCAGTTATTGTCGCATGGAGCTATGCTGTTAAAAAAAAAAAAAAACAACAACAAACGGAATGAGTCAACAGGATGTGATGGTACCAGTAAGGGTGATGGTCTGATGGTTTCCAGGGGACAACACATGTTGTTGTGCTTGTTTCGCTGCGTGTACAGCCAGGCTAGCATTTCCTTGTTGGTGAAGCCTATTTCTCTGAGGAGACATGGGAGAAAGGCAAGCGTGACATGGAATTCAAATCCAATTTGGTTTTGAACACCCTTTGTTGGAGCTATGATGTCGTTTTTGGTTTTATTGTGTCCTTTGCGGCTTAACACTTTAGTCTGACATTGAACACAAGGTGTAGCACTAGCATAATCAACTGCATACAGGTAATCTTGGGGTGATGAGAATCAGGAAGGTGGCCCTGCCCCTACCTCGATAGGCTCTGCAGCACCCCCTCCACCGCCTGCTGTTTCCTCTGTAGTTGTTCCTCATAGGGCACATTCCACAGGGGAGTCACCACATTGGCGATCTGGGTGCTGAAAGGTACCTCGTCTTCCTCTGCCTCCTGCTGCCGTTTCGACGGGGGCTGCCCTGACCCCTCCGTCTCGTCCTGCCTCCTCTTTCTGAGTATGGGGTCGACCTTGGGCTTGGCCAGCCGTACGCTCAGTGCCCGTCCCTTCCACTGCATCCCGTGCAGCATCTTCATGGCTTTGTCCCGCTCCTCCTCGTTTTTGAAGGTGACGAAGGCGAATGGCTGCTTCCCAAACATTTTGATCTTGTGAGGGTTGACGCCATGCTTGGCCAGGAACTTCTTCACGTCGTTAAAACCGATATACTTCGGTAAATTTTGGATCTCCACTTTGAAGATCTCCGATGTGAACAGGTCCTCTTTGATGTAGCGGTACATGTTTGGGTCGGAGCCCTCCTCTTCCTCTCCACCCCCATCTGCTTTTCCTTTACCAGATACTCCATCCACTTTGTCTTCTGTAATGATACTCCCCCCGCCCGTGTCATTATCCTCATTCAGATGTGGAGAGGCAGATAATGGGATGTGAACATCTGCCATTTTCTGTACTGTAACTGAGGGAAATAACAAACCTTTACGCATGTACAGTTAGCTCGCAAATCAGGCACCGGGTCTCAAGTTAACTCACTTTGTAAGTATGCTTGATAAACTTGCAGAACTTTGAGCATTTGTAACTGCGCATAAGCACTTGAAACGGAGTTAAATACAATTTATGTTAAGGTTCACTCACTGTAACTGCGCGTAGTTTCACTTATGACTGGCACGGCAATTGCTGATGTCTGCTAGCTGCCATGTTGTGGAAACACGTGTGACTCTGAACTTTGACATGCAGGGATATTTAATAAAGAAAGATATATCATTATACACATTTCACAACAAATATAACTTCAGTGAAGAAACAGTGCAATTGTATGCATGATTATTCAATTTATATTTTTATTACAAAATATATTGAATTTACGTTAAATCAGACACAGGAAGTGACGATTACTATAGCTCTTAAAGGCTTCTCACTGTTTAATGTGAATTAATTTGTTGCATTGTTACTTTTATTTTTAGATTTCGTTATTGTATGAACATAACTTGATCATACAAAAACATTACAATTTATTTTGTAATTTGACAAATGCACAGTAAGTGTGGTAAACGAAATGCGTGGTAAAATATAAATAAACTTAAGTTATTAAAATTGTCTAAACACGAATAGACGATCAAATAATAATACTTCCATTGCAATTAACAATTGTTTGTGTGAAGCACAATTGATTCATTCATGTCTAAAATATATTTGTCAACGTTGCAAAGGGTTTGTGCTGTAGCATAGCAGCAAATTTCAGCGCGCGAAAGCAAGTCGCAGTACCAGCAGCAGGAAGAGGCGAAAGAAAACCAAAGGGAAGGACGAGTTTGGTTTGAATCTTTCGAATAACTTCCATCATCTATAAACATCTACATTAATATGGCAGATCCGAAGGTGAGATTACGATTTGTTTATGTTCTTGAGTGTCTTAAATGCCTTGAAATGAAGATTTTATTTAAAATTATGTATTTTCATGGGTATTATCAAAGTTAACCAGGCACTGCAAAGAGGAAAACGCCGACTAGGATCTAAATTAACAATGTCAGTTTATTTCAGTTAGGCGTAAATAGTGAACATTTGCTTAATTATGGTAACTAGCAATACGGGTGAAATAAAAGCTGTACGTTGAATGTGTTTAATGTGTAAAGAAAGTGTAAAACAGTGTACTTTTGCCGCCTTTCTCTAGCCTGGTTTGGGGCTAAATGGGCAGCTATCTAGTTACTAGTAGCCATCATTAACTTGCTAGCTAGCTTATCAAAATGGGCTATTTCAATGTGTCCCTCTTTAGGTAGATACTTTGCCGAGCTAAAGGGTACTTGGCTCGCTGATGTGCAGATAATCAAACTGTCGTCGGGTTAAGTCATGATTTAATTCTACGTAGTTGGCTTTGAAAGTGTTTTCTCACCTGACAACAGTTGTTAGCTGCGATGCAGAATGATGCTAGCTAGCCTGTGTAGCCTAGTTTGCAGTTATCAGCAAACTTGGTCGCTATGATAACTTACTATTGCATCATGTAGCTAGCTAACTTTTAATTGGACAGACAATTGCATCTTTGAAAGTGGGAAGTGCACGGACGATTGCTAGCTTGTTAAATTGTTAGTTAGCTACGTTTACTAGTGTCGATGTGTGGAGCTCTATGAATGGCCTAGCATTCGCAGCAAGCACGCTAGCTTTAAAGCTAGGCTAGCTAGCTCAGACACAGCAGGCCAAACTCGGCTTGGCAACTAAATGTACTGGTGTTTTATGTTAAACCTACTACATTTTGACCAACCAGGCGTTGGTTCTAGCGGTTACATTACTGACTTGGTCTTCCATGCTTTTTTGTTTTTACGTTAAATCTAGCTGGTCAGTGACGGAGATGACTGGCAAATGTGCCTTTTGGTTTCCTGGAAGCATGGAGTCACATGCGCCCCTCCGCTTAAAGTTTTCAGACATCCATTTGGCCAGCAAGGCTATGTTCTTAGCATTTATCAATAAACGTGTATTTCAGATAACTAGTTAATAGCTTGTTAAAAATGTAATTTATTACATGGAACAAGCCATCTGCAGGTCAAACGAAATTTCACGTAATTATTATCAATTTCCCCACGCACCCATAGTAAGTTTTGATACTTTGGTATTGTATGGTTCTACTACAAGATGAAAGCTACAAGACCTATTTGTCATGGAATGGCAAGGCATATCGCACATTTGCACACATTTGCTTGGCTCAGCACCATCCATTTGCAAGCCTGAGGTAACTGTGAAGCGCACACAAAAGAGAACCCCCAACCCTGATCTCCACAATCCCTCTATTCACACTGCTGTGCGGTCAGTGTGGACGCTCTCCCACTGAGGGCTTTACCTCGGATCTTAACAACCTGAAGCAATCTAGTTGCAACTAGATAAAACCCCCCCAAAAGGCCACTCGTAGTTTCTAAAATCATGCGAAATATAGTTCTGAATGTTGTTTTAAAATCTATTGTTTCCCCTTGTAGGAGCCACAAGAAGACCACGATGCATCCACAGATAATGCTGAAGATACCAACCACGACCCTCACTTTGAGCCCATCGTGTCCCTCCCAGAGCAGGATGTGAAGACACTAGAGGAAGACGAGGAAGAGCTCTTTAAAATGTACGTGTTTTAAGGTTGCCGTTTCTGTGCCCTCAGCACCACATTTTCATATTCACATTTAGTCATTTAGCAGATGCTCTTATCCAGAGCGACATGCAGTAAGCACAGGGACATTCCCCTGAGGCAAGTAGGGTAAAGTGCCTTGCCCAAGGACACAACTTCATTTTGCACGGTGGGGAATCGAACCGGCAACCTTCTGAATAATATGGGGGGCAGGATTTGGCATTCCCTTTTTGTAAGTCATGCTTGTTGAAGCGAGTGCGTGTGAAGTGAACGAACAAAGGCAGTCTCGGGGAATCCATCCAACGTCAACCTGCTCTTGTTTTCCCCAAGGCGAGCCAAGCTGTACCGTTTTGCGTCTGAGAACGAACCCCCAGAGTGGAAGGAGCGCGGCACGGGCGACGTCAAGCTGCTGCGACACAAAGAGAAGGGCACCATCCGCCTCCTGATGAGGAGAGACCGAACCTTGAAAATCTGTGCCAACCACCACAGTGAGTTTGGCTTTCTGTACCATTACTGCCCCACCTCTTTACATTTAGTCATTTAGCAGACGCTCTTATCCAGAGCGACTTACAGTAAGTACAGGGACATCCCCAATGAGCACAATGAGCATTAAAGATACGTTATACATTATTGTGTGTGTGTCTTCAGTTTCCCCTGTGATGGATTTGAAGCCCAATGCGGGCAGTGACCGGGCCTGGGTATGGAACACACTAGCAGACTTCGCAGATGAACATCCCAAACCAGAGCTTCTGGCCATACGTTTCCTCAACGCAGAAAGTAAGTCACAACAAGACGCCACGCAATCCGTCGAAAGGATTTGCGTTGAAAAGTGCCAGAGGGGTTCTGGTGTATGACTTGGATGTCGTGATAAATGATCATTTGTCTTCCCTTTTTAGATGCTCAGAAATTCAAGGTGAAGTTCGATGAATGCAAGGAGGAGGTCCGGAAATCTCAAGAGGGATCGGGTAGGTGGAGAATCTTCAAGGCGCTTCTCAATGCATGGGGAGGGGGGGGGGGAATATGCAGACTCACTCTGTTCCCAGCTGATCCTTCCTGCTGGGAACTTTTTCTGTCTGCTACATTAACATGCAGAATGTAACACCCCCTGACCCTCCTACCAGAAGGTCAGGGATGGGATGTCCTGCACACAGTCCAGAATGTTCTTTCAGCTCTCCTGACTCTACACAACAAGCCTGTTGTCTCGCCTCTAACCTTCGCTAATGAGCTTGACACACGTCCGTAGAGAACGTTCCGGAAGTTGGTTTGATATCAATGTTTTGTTGTGTTCCACAGGGGACACTGACAGTGCAAACAAAGTGGCGGAGAAGCTGGAGGAGCTCACTGTGAAGGACGAGGGCAAGACCAAGACGTCGGATGACAAGACCGGGGAAGAGAAGAAAGAGGAGAAGGTGGAAGAGAAGAAAGAGAAGGCGGAAGAGAAGAAATGAAACCAAGAACTTGCTTTACCAGATCTTCGACTTGTCATTTTCCTCTTTTTCTACGATAGACTCTAAAGAAACTGAATTTGGACACTTGCATATTGATTTGTTTTGTTTTTCTTTTTATGATTTGTTTGCCTGGAGATCACAAGACCTAGGTGCCACTCAAAAAACGACAACAAGAAATGCTGCATTAAAATGTGCCCCATCCCACTCACACCCTCCCTTATCTATCATGGAAATTAAACTGTCATCTTTAGTTACTGTCATCACAACTAACTATAAAATGAGGCTTGTGATATTGATCATTCCCACATTGGGCAAATGTTCTTAGTTATTTTTTTTTTAGCAGAGGTAGCTTTAAGGGAAGAGGATTCTGGAGGCGGCTTGCATGGGCAGGAAACTCTTTGAAAGTGATCAAGTCTCTGGCTGTGTCTCAAAGAGGCTTCCTCCACTGGTCAACCACGCTCTCCCCTATCATGGCCAAATGAATTGGGGGGCTGATAATGTTGGTTTCACTTTCTCCAGGTGACTGGTGTCATGTTGGGAGAGATTAACAAGGAGGGGGGGAAGCATCTTTAGATAACTGAGGTTCAACGTAACTGGTAACAGCAGCATATACCAGGTGTTGAACTGCAGCTGTTGGCAATTTGATGCACTTACGTCAATATTACCAAGTGTTCCAGTTTTTTTTAGGTGTTTACTAAGGTTTATCGCACCAAATTCAAGACAACGGTTTATCAGATATTGGTGTAGGCTACATCCTGACGCAAGATCCTTACCAGTGACTCTAGCTTGTTTTGAAGTCATGAACATTCCCTGGACCTGAAGCAAAAAGCATGTAGATTCTGTAAAGTTAGTGTGACAAGGCCATGTCAGGTCTACACTCTTTGTCCTAACTCTTAACCTATCCCACTGATTGAGTTGACCTTGCCTCAAAGTGCCAGTTTCATCTGTAAATAAATGTACATGGATGAAATGTTGCTTTTCATTTGCACTCAAATGGTTTGAGACGATTCCTTCACCTTCCAATAAAAGCTCTCAAAGACCATGGAGTTGTTCTCACTAGTTTGTATGAAAATACTGTATATTGGGAGGTGGCAACATAAGATGGTATATCCAGTATCCATATTCGGTGCTATTCTGTAGGCTAAGATTTGGTTGGAGAGTGGGGGGAAAAAGTTTTAATTTTTAAATCAAAATAATATCATTTTTTAAAGTGGTTCTCAACCCTGGTCCTTGGTACCCCCTGCCCTGCATGTTTTAGATATTTCCCTGCTCCACACCTGATTCTAATGATCGGGCCGTTATCTAGCTCTGCAGAAGCCTGATAACGACCATTCATTAGAATCAGGTGTGTTGGAGCAGGGAAACATCTCAAACATGCAGGGCAGGGGGTACCAAGGACCAGGGTTGAGAACCACTGGACTAAACGGTGCTGTTGCAAAGAGAAATTGTGTGTGTAATGGATGTACATCTGTCATTCCAAGTCCCAGTCTAGCTCATGTCAGATGTGTACATGGAAAGGTCTTTCCTGGTGTCTGGGTTCTAAAGTACAAAGGCAAGCTGCTTTTGACTTCATGGTTACTAAGGCAACTTTTTTTCCTTTTAGAATGTTTGTCCATGTGAAAGTAGGCCTAAAATTAAACACTGTCCAAGCATTTTCATGAAAAATAATCAAGACGCTTGACTTTATTGGAAACGTTCTTTTATTTATGGTCACCAAGTGGCAAATATTTTTCTTTCCACAAAAATAGTCCATCATGTACATTAACAATATATTGTATATTATTCTCTATCTTCTATAGTCAGATAACATCTTATCACAATCATGACAGGCAGCAACAGGCATGACCCAACAGTGTTCAAATGTGATTTGGTGCAATGTAACAGATAATTGCTTAAATAAATGACAGAAAATAGCATTTCTTTAGGGGGGAAATATAATTGTATGTGTGCTTGAAGGATGTTCAATATATCAGGTCAGTTGTTTGTTAACTTTACCATAAATCACAAGACTGTCAGATTTAATTTTATCTGTCACAGTATAGCAATCTATGTGTTGAAGTCAGAGCTGTTGCCATCTTTCAATAAAGTACAATTAAACCTAGATAATTTAGGGACTTTGTGGTGACCTTTATTGACTTCGGCATCCCACTGGATGTAGGCTATTTGTGCTGTAAACATCTTTGTCCTCTTGAAAGGCCACCATGGTGGATCCTGTAGCTGAAGTGGTAATTTTGAGGTTGCTAAATAAACAACATACGGCAAAAAGAAGTGTTCACGCATTCTGCGCTTTCAGAAAGAATGGAATACAAGCATAAACAAACAAAACAGGAAAACTATCAAGTTAGATTTAATCAGGGCGTCTTTTTTATGGACAAAAATATTCGATGTACCTATGAAACTATGTTTCTTCAGTGAACAACACTGCCATAAACAGTCCCATAGTTGTCTCTTTCTTATGGCTTGTCTCATCTCCTGTGTCTTAGCAGCTGTACCGGACAGCTGCTAAGAGCAGATGGATGGCCTCAGCCCGATGATGTCATGATGACAGTCACTTTGGGGCAGAGAAATAGAATGAGCGAGTCCGTTCAAAGAGTTCATTCTCTCCTCTGAACCCACCTTCAGGGACAGGAAGAGGGGTGGTCAGTGAGTGGGCATGTGTCCCTCTTGGGTTCCTGACAACATCTGCTGCATACCCATAAGTTTCTTTGTCATACTAATTCATTGATTACTTTTTTTTTACACAGCAAAATACAACAAACTATGATAACCTTCCCTGTGTCAGCTCTATTATTTATTAGTTCCTTTATTTATTTAAGTTATACGTCATAAAAAAAAGAAAAAAACTAAAATCCACTCAAAATACAAACATCCATTTCAAGCTTGAGTATCTGTATAAAAAAGCAAGATGTATCAAACATTTTAAAGGTTGGGTATAAAAAACAAACCAATAAAAAACTACAAAATAAACAATGAGTGATCGGTTTGACTTCATTTAATTACAGTCAGTGACTGGGTTTGCACTGGTTTCATTCTCTTGATATGAATTGTCGCAAAGATAAACTATATGGCTGAACAAAATTACAGAGTGACCTGCTAAACAAAATACAAATAAACAGGTGTGTTGCCTGTGTGGGGCTGAGCACCTATCTTGTTGGTAAAGCACTAAACAGGACAAGTACCAATTTAAATGAGGTATTCAGAATGTTCCGGAACCAAAGCCACCTCTCAGTTTTATGCCAGACTGAGTGGCTCCCTTTTATCTTCCCTATTCATAACGAGGACATTGGACAACATTATTCAGTATACAGTAACGTATAGACTGTAACTCTGTTACATATATGTATACAAGTAAAGGAGATCTAACCTTCGGTAAACGCCCTCAAACTCACCCAGGCAGGATGAAGACACAGGAAGGACCAGGGCCTCTGCCATCAGCCAGACTACACTGCCCACTATACCTGCAGCTGCTCCAACTTGTTATTGACGTAATTTAGCTTGGGCTGACTAAATATTCAAGTTACAAATGGAAAACTGGTTCTAAATCCTGCTCTTAACGTGCTGTTCTGCAATGAAATTGTATTTTTCTTGACATGGTTAGATGAAATATGTAAAGCACCGGGACTCTATAAGAGTTTGACCAACTTCACTCAGAGCAATTTGCATGTGGCTTTCCATAGCTTTGTAGTATAAGAATGGAACAAGGTGTCTGTAAGTCATGTACATTTAGAATGTCATTCAATAGTGTTTCGTAAGTGGGTCTTTCTCTCTAAGTACTTTGTGAGAGCAACAACTTCAACAGCTGTAACAAATTACCAGAATTGAGAGGTGTGGATGACACTGACTGATGATCAATACCACAAGCCACAAAATGGATCAACAGCAAAACACCCTTACATAGTTAAGCCCTCAGGTTTGATGAAACACAACAATCACAACAGACCCCTCCAGTACAGACACACATACAATCACCAAAATTAGTCCAGGCCAGTGAAAACGGAGACAGCCTCCGATTGGACAATAATCTCCAAGCAGGAAGTGCTATGCCTCCCTGATTGGTCAATAGCTGATCAAAATAAGGAAGAAGACAATTCTCCTTCTGTGGCATGGTTGTTGACCTTGGAGACTGTTGCCATGACAGTGGCCACCCAGCATCCATCCTGGTTTGATAGCCCCGCCCATCTCACACAGATATCTCGTAGGTGGTGCCGCCGACACCTGTCATCTTTTTGACGTTACCGTGACGACTAGGACTGAGGGGGGGGCCTTGAACACTGCATGGGGCAGCTCCTAGGTGGCAGTCCATCTGGCCATTGACTTTACTTTGCATCATGGCTTCTCTGAATAGGGGAGACAAAAACAATGTTTTGGGTGAATTCGATTTCAAAATCTCCACCTGTTTAGGTGTTAGCATGTTGCGAGCAGGAAAAGGAAAGAGTAATGAAAGATGCCAAGATTTCCCAGCCAGAGTTTGTGTAGGAACAACAGTGACAGAGACTGATGCGTGCAATGAAGTTGTATTAGTGTGTTATGGTGGATTCAAAGGTATAAATAGAAGCATGGAGAAATAGTGTTACAATATGCGTTTAGCAGGGTAAAGAAGCAAAAACGAGGAAACAAAAGTGGGATGAAGCAAATTTATTTCCCAGGAAATGTAGAAAAATACAAAAGCATGCATTCATTCCCTAAAATATTGAATCCCAGTGACAAACAGGACGACACACATTATTTATCAGAAAGATGAATGCTATGAATCACTGTACATGGGAGCATGCTGGACAAGAACACAGACGCTAACACAGCCTGGGCTCTCTGGCTCCATGTCTGAGATGCAGAGCAGCAACCATGCAGGAGCTGCAGGGATTTTGGTTGGGGAGGGGGGGCCAGGCCAGGACCCAACCCCCCCCCCCCCCCCCCCTACAACCTCCCCACCCCCACCCCAGCTCATGCCCGCCAAAGGTACGCGATGAGAAGCTAGACAGCATACCTTGGGCCCCCCAGGCGGGGAGAGTCAGTCCTCTCCAGGGCGCTGATGAAGGAGACCTTCTGGTGGGTGTAGGAGGGGGAGCGGGACATGGCGGGGGACTGGTGGGGCTGGTGGGCCGGGGAGCGGTAGAGGGGCTCGGGACCTCGGCCGCTGCTGCTGCTGTGCTCCGTGTGGAGGGAGGTGGAGGAAGTCCTGGGGGCCCGGCCCAGTGTGGAGCCCCCCGAGCGCAGCATGGGGGTCCGCTGCCCGTAGCCCACCAAGCCCACCCCCATCAGGTTGTCCCGGGACCCCCCGTAGGCCGGGGGCGTTTGGCCTCTGGAGCCGGGGCCGCGGGGCACGTCCGGGAAGTAAGGGCCCTGGGGAAGGCCGTACCCTCCTGGGCTGTCGAACATGCCCGAGTCCGAGGCGTAGGCCTGGGCCTGGGCACGCCCTCGGAGCACCTGCAGCTTCTCCCTCTCCTCCATCTGCTTCCGTTCCTGGATGGAGGCCATGATGGTCTTGGAGAGGTTGTCGTAGCGCACCGGGGACGGGTCCCTGGGATGGGGGGACTGCCTGCCCAGCCCTCTGGCTGTCAGCACTGGGCTGTAGGTGGGAGGCAGCTGCCTCTGCAGTTCGGGCCCCCGGATGTGGCACATTTTGGTGGGCAGGTAGGGTGAGTGGAAGCCCATGGAGGGCATCCCCGGGTGGGTCACACAGTCGGCGGCGGTGCTGGCGGTCCCCTGGGAGAGGCTGGGGGCGAGGAGGCTGTCGTAGGAGAGGCTGCCGTTGCGGTTGGACATGGTGTTGGGGGAGAAGACGCTCTTGTAGGGGGTGAAGGGGACCGCCTCTGGCTGCAGGGAGGGGAGCTGGCCCTTCCCACCCCCCCGGCGGTGTGCCTGCTTCAGGCTGAGGGAGCGCGAGGTGGTGGGGTAGGAGTCCAGCTGGAGGGGAGAGGACTGGAAGGTGCGGTGGAGGGGAGCGTTGCGGTAGTCTGGCAGGTCCAGGTTGGGCTCCGAGCGGTAGTCGTGGCCGCGGGTGCCGCCGCCCTCCTCCAAGATGGCCGACGTCCTGCAGTCGTCGGGCATCACGATCTGAACAGACACACCAGAGACGTGGGCGTTGAAGAACACATGCAACTCAATAAAACATCCTTTGGCACAGTTTGAAAGCGTCTTACAATTCTTTCAATATTCTTTCACAGTTGGGATGTAATTTCAATGAACACATATGTCTATATCTCAAATGTTGTGGTGATTATGTACAACATCCTCTTACAACCAATCCCCTGTATAGTGTTTTCTCACACTAATCTATACCACACTTATCAGCATTTCATTACATAGCAATTCCAATGTACCTGTAATTGCTATAAAAAGGTACATGGTAGATAATGTAACCTTCACGTAAATTGTTGGCGAATTATTTAATACAGAATGAATAAAAGCCATGGAGTGCCCTTTGGTTCTGACCTTCTCGTCAGCGGCGTGGTAGTGAACTTTAGGGATGGTGCCAAAGGAGGGGCGGTACTTGTACATGGCCGGGGTGGAGGGGTGGGTCTTACCAGACGGAGAACTTTCTAGAAGGAGAAGAAAGAGCGGAATGATCACACCACACCAGACCAACAACACCAGTATCTTATATCGACAAAAGCCTCTTGAGAGCTTTCTTTTTCTACAGAGGAATTAGGCATTCCATAATCAACACTAATTACTATCTGTATAGGTTTGATTAGCTATTTATTTCCCCTTGAGTGTGAATGCACTGGGAAATTAAAAATGTTTGTTAGGAAGGTGCTTCATTCATGAAAGATGCTTTATCACTAGTCACCACTAGGCGGCAGCAGTTTATCATAGGAAAACAAACCGTCAAGAAACACATGCAGCCCCTGACATAATGCACCAAGGCACCGACCGACTGGAGAAGGTGTGTGGAGATTTATTTTCATATCACTCTGCTGAACACAAAGATAGATCACGGTGTGTCTGGGGGAAATTGCCTCTGTGCAATACAACCCCCTCTCAATAGCTCGCCCCATAGCTCAAGGCGATTAAGCACAACCAGGCATTCATTCAGTCGAATTAAGCAGGGTCAGATAAACATCCATCTTCCTCTCCCTGAACCCTTCACCAAGCCAAGTTCCACCCAAGTACTGTAACGGCATTCACTTCACTTAAACACCCCCCACCCCCTCCTTCCCTCTCCACACCCCACCCCAAGTTTGCGGCTGATTCTCTGGTCCACAACACACTTTGTCTCCGTCTCTCTGAGGAACGGCCTGCCTTGCCATGCTAACAGGCCTTAAATCACAGCTACCTCGACACCCTCGTAAAAAGACCCAGAGAAAGAGCGAGACAGGCAGACAGGCAGACAGACAGGCAGACAGACAGGCAGCTCCATGACTAGCCTTCGCTGGAGGTGAACTGGTTCTTCAGCTGGTTGTAGCGGTCTGCCTTGGGGGGCAGCGGGGGCTGCTGGGGCTCCTTGTCCTCCAGTCCATCCAGGCTGATCTTGGACTGCAGAGGAGGAGGAGGAAGCGGGTTCAAATGGGCATCTTTCAGAGGGGACACGGGCATGGCAGGGAGCGCCGTGGGGGAACGAGGATCTTACTTTGGAGCGGATGATGGTGCTCCCATGGATGCCGTTATCGCTGACCTTGATGGTGACCAGTCTGTCGGAGAGGTCAGGCCTGAGGAAGGGGGGCTGCACGGAGACGGGGGGCTTCTTACGGGGGTCCACCGTGTACCTGGGGAAAAGGGGCGGGGCATGTAGATCACTGATATTCCCCACCAATGTCCCCCTTGGTGGGAATATCGGAGAGCTGCGTTCAAGAACCCCATCTATCCCCATCTGGTTTGGTCTATCTGTGGCTACAGTGTTAAGTGTTAAGTGTGCGCTGCTGTTTCTCTGGGGGCTGCTGAAGGGGGCTTCCCAGGGGGCCCACGTCCTAGGTATGACAGAGCGTGAAGACTTGGTCTGTGCTCAGATTTCCTTAAGCTGTTGTTGAGTAAAGTGATTAAATTCTCCCAGCCATCTGCCTTTCCCCAGGGAATCTGGTTGCAACCAGGCAGAACTGGACTACCCCCCCCCCCACCACACACACACACACACACACACACACACGGCTATTGGTTTAACTCTATTCTATTTCGTAAGGATGCATGTTTAGCACAGTCCAGACTCTTTGGTGTCTAAAGGTACTCTAGGACAGGGGTGTGACCCCCAGTGTGACCCCCCCCCCTCCTTCACCCCCCCCCCCCACCACCACCACCACCATCATTACCTGGGAGCCAGAGGACTGCACAAGACATACTTCACGTTGCCACAGCAACCCCTCGTGAAGGGATTTACTCCTCCGCGGAACTTGCCAGTCACCTGTGGAACATAAGAGGTTGGTTAGAGTGGGCAGGAAAGACGTGTACACACACACACACACATTTATGCACACACACAGTGCATGAACATCCCCACACACTCACGCACACATACACACACACACACAGAGCTACTGTGTCTCATCTTGAGGGGGCAAGATGAGACACAGGGCCGAGTGTCACTATATAATAGAACCATAAGCATGATGTAATGTATGGTGTATGTACCTGTACTGGCATGGATACAGTTTACAATGGGTTTGAAATTTCCGGTGATCCGAACACAAGTAGACATCACTGTTTGTACCACCATGTATGTGTGTGTATATAAATGTACATGTGTATACTGTATGTGTGTGTGTGTGTGAGTGTGTGTGTGTGTGTGTGTGTGTAGGCCGTCACCTGCTCGTTGGTGGTGCGCCCCCTTGCCACCAGCACCATGTGGAAGCCAGTGAGACCCATGACGGGAATGAAGAAGAGCCCGGTGACACACATCACCACCAGACTGACCCCACAGGTCAAGGACACCAACAGCTGCCCCCAAACCATCCCCACTCTTACTCCCCCCGAACGCCTCCCACAGCCTACACACCGGAAGGGACTACTTTGTGACGACTTTCCCCTCCCCCCAAACAAACCAAGCCCCGAGTAGGAGAGGGCGTAAGGATACGTGACGGTGGTGTGCAGCGTCCCCAGTTGCTCTGCGTGGTGCAGCACGAACAGCAGGCCGAAGGCAAACACGCCCACCATGTGGATGCTGAGGGAGAGGAGGAAGAGGAAGAAGTAGCGATAGTTCCGCCGGCCGATGCAGTTGTTGACCCAGGGGCAGTGGTGATCGAAGTCCTGACAGAAACAGAGAGGCAAGTCAGCCCTTAGAGTCGCGACGGAGAGCCGGATCTGCACGGAGAGCGTGACTTGAAGGCTGAAAGGCATGCGCCCGTGACACAGACAATTGCTCTGTCGGGATAAGTTCTGATGAGAATGACTGTGGGAATGTGTTTTGCAGTTGGGAATCATGAATTACGCAGTGCCAGCGCTGTTAGAAAAGGAGAAAATGTCTTTGTAGCTCTACATCAAAGTCCTGTTTGACCTACGTAGCAGACAGAGCGAGTGAACATGAAAGACAGATGCGGGGCTAGTTATCCGGGAAGAACACCACCACAAGACGACTGCCAGCTTGCACACAGGCGTCAAAGACACGCACGTGCTGTCGAAAAAGGTTCAACACAGCGCTGGGAAACAGTTGCTACGAAGCCTTTTGTGCTCGTCTTTGATTCATGTCTGCGAGTGCGCGTGTCCCCGTAGTGTGTCGTGCGCGCGTTACCTCGACACAGTTGTCACACACGCTGCAGTGGGAGCAGCGCGGGGGTCTGTAGAAGTGACAGGTGGCGCACCACTTCATGCGGACCTGGATTCCTTTGATCTCCACGTTCTTGTAGAGCGGCGCCCGGAAGTCGTCGTCCTTGTCCTCGTCCTCGTCCGCTGTACACGCGGAGAGACGCACACACACACACACGTACAGATGAACACAGGCATGCACAGACACACACAAGTACACAGACCAAGCACACACACAGATAAGAAACGCAGACAAGCGCGCGCACACACACAGACGCACAAAGGCAAGTACAAAGACGAGTGCACACACACACACACATATTAAACACGCACGCAGGCAGAGATCTGATTTATGATTGCACTTGACAGGGACAACCGGAGGTAGTCTTACATTAAGCTGGTCCCCACGGCTAGCTGTCTGTTTGCAGTACAAACAAGTTCAATGGAAATCCATTTGACGTGAGCGATTTTGCGCCGCGTAACTTAAAAACGGTAATTTTGCTTAAAGTCACTCAGACGCAGGCTTCTAATGATCTTCAGTCCACTTCCGTGAGGACATCAGAGTATTTGCATTTTTATGTTTTTCTCATAGCTGCCTCCTGTCTATGTGCAGGGCACTTGTTTCTGGAAGGTCTCACTCAAGCAGCAGTTTTCCGCCTCGGACACATTTGACCTCAGCACAACAACAGAGAGATGGAAGAACGCTTTCTGAACGCTCAGACTCTGAACACAAACGCACACACTGCATGGCTGGACACACACTCACATAACATTCTGTCTCACAAAAAAAAAGTCTGGGGTCTCCTCTGTTATTATAGGCTTTCAGACTCTTCAAATAGATCTCCTAGGCAAACGGTCTGAAACATTAAATGTCAACATTGTTCTACTCTTTCATACTGTCGCTCCAAACGGTTTTTGGAAGGAGGCCACTGCAGAAGAAACCGTACCGCAGCAAAAACACATCAAAAGGTGCTACACCAAAAATAATACCTCACATCCCATATTGGCTGCGACAATTATTGAACGCTTAAAGAAAGCAGTTATCAGGCTGATGGTGCTAATCACCGTAGGGATTTGTAGTTTTTCTCCCCCACACGTTCTATTTTGGAGGCTGGGTGGAATTTCACAAGACTACAAAGATCCAGGCAGGAGAGGGCTTTTCTCTCTTTCTCTCTCTCAGAGAGAGAGCGGAGATAAAGGCCGCCCGAGAGCGTGGTTCCCTCAGAGAGATACAATCCCAACCGCCTGTGCGCTGAGCATTATCGCCTCTATGTGGGAGGAAGCACATCCTTAAGACAGGTGCTTATCATTTAACTAGCTCATTACAACCATCAGGTGCAAATGGGGCCGCACGCAATAATCGTTAGAAAACACAGACCGGGCCTGTGCATCACAGACATCTGCCAGGGCGGATTCATCTGACAGGGGACAACACACTGCTTGCACTCCCCTAATGGATGATGGATGTTTGGGGGGGGGGGTGTTGACTGCGACAGCCCTGCCTGTGGAGGCTGCGTGTTAGGCCTGTAGATCAGAGATAGCCTGGGGCCTGGCTATTAACTTTAACAGGCTGTGTGGGGAGCTGAGGGGGGGGGTGGGGGGTGCAGGAGGAGGGGAAGGGGCGGGGCCTCTTCAGACGACAGTACACGTGCGTCCTGGGGGGAGAGAGGTAGAGACCCATTCATCACAGACAGAGACGGGGCAGGCTGCGGGAGAGACTGACCTCTGGGGAAGACGCCGGGGTCCATGAAGGTCGCCATGCTGAAGTTGGCCAGCACAAAGAGGAAGACGAGGCCATTGTAGAGAGGCACCGCGGGGGAGATCGCCTTCGTCAGCCAGGGACACCTGTGAGGAGGGCCGGGAGAGGACAGAAGAGGAGACAGGCGTTAGGAGGATTCAGTAGGCGCTCCCTGTCGATTTGCAGGAAGGCCACCGAAGACGACACACAGAGATCATGTGTACTCTTTACCCATCCTAACACGCCACAGGCACACACACACACTGCGGCACAGTGTCGGTCCACATTATCAGGTGTCGGAGAAATTGTATGCAGAGCACATAGAGCCTCTATCTTCAACACAGCCCCGCTCTCCATTCGCAGCACCTCCATCGCACACACGCTCAGCAACGGATAGGACACATCCAGCATCTTTAATCTTGATTAAAACGGGGGGGGAAGGAAACCTTGCAACAAAACTAAACGAAAGAATTTCACGCCGGATAGGCAGGAGAGAGAACGGCCTCAGCTCTCTAGATTCGAAAATAATAACGACAACAATGTCAGCCGTGAACGACTTGAGAATCCTCAACGGACGTTAACAGTGGCCGAGGAATGACACGAGGACAGGGCTATACTTGGGGCAGCAATCGCCGGGGTCGATGAAAATGTAGGGCAGAAATGTTTCCTGGAAGGCTCACGAAGGCTGTGCAGAGTACGTGAAGACAGTTGGCGAAGGCAGATCAAAAGCAACCAGATAGAAACATCAATACCCAGCTGTCATAAGGGGCCAATATTCCACAAACGTCTTAACTGAATACAGATAACCGTTCAGCGATAAACATTATTATTTGAACTGTTTACACTGTCAAATATTCAGCTGCAAAAGCACATCAAAACCTAAGTTCGAATTGCATCATTTCACTCTTTTATTCATCTCTCCAAATTTCAAGACATTGTGAGAATGTGTGTTTTGGTGTCGATAGACTGTATGATGGGATTCATAAAGAGTCTTCAGGCTGAAGGTTGCAGTTTCTACAAAGCCCCTACCTGCCTAGTGTACCTCCTCAGTTCTAACAGTTACTGGTACACGCACGCACGCACGCACGCACACACACACACACACACACACGTCCTGGAATCTGTTCACATTCCAGCTCCATCCCTTTCTCTCCCATCATCGCCAGCCTCGCTCGTCCTCTTCCATAATTCAGCGTGGACGCGGTGAGGAGTGGACGTGTGTGCTAACGAGCCCCAGGGTGTCCAGCCTCAGCCTCAGCCCCAGCCCCAGCCCCAGCCCCAGCCCCAGCCCCAGCCCCAGCCCCAGCCCCAGCCCCAGCCCCAGCCCCAGCCCCAGCCCCAGCCCCAGCCTCACGCGCGGCCCCCGCCCACACGCAACAACACTGCGGAGTGACAGCTGTTGACCAGGGGGCTGGGAGTCCACCATCACTGTTCAGAACATCCTCCGTACATGTGGGTGTGGGGTCGGTAGAACCAGGTCTCCCCCCCTCCCCCCTGCATGCCTGCGCTGCTGTAATCCCTGCTGGTAACCTCCGAGATTATTATCCCAGAGGTTTAAAGTGCCAGGAGCGTGACCCTGGCCAACCTTTGACCTTTAAGCGCTCCCTTGTTAGAAGCACAGAGGGCTGACTGTTCGAGCGAACCGTCCGACGGCGTGCGTGCGTCGTGCGGGGGAGAAACGCGATCGTTGTGTCCGGCTCGGGCCAGGGCTGGGGGAACAGGCCAGAGCGTTGTTAGAGAGGGCAACACACACACACAATGTCTGTGATGAAACCAGGAAGAAAAAGGAACTCACACAAGGTTGTGACGGAAAGATGGTTTTGGCGTGGTGGGTCTAACGGGTTGGGCTCTTCAAACAACATCTCTGTGTTTATAGAGCTGCGGTGGCTCTAGGAGGTAGAGCCGGCCTCCACTCACATCAGGGTTGGTGGTTTAACCCTTGTGTTATCTTCGGGTCATTCTGACCCATCAGTCATTGTGACCCACCGTCGTATTGACAAATTTACCTCATACAAAAACAAAGTGAAGCATTTTCTTTTAACTGTCGGGCTGTCTCAGACCCCCCACATTGGAATGGTTAAAAGAAAATTATTTTTATTTGTTTTTGTATTGGGTAAAATTGGGTAAACACAATGATGGTTTGTTATGAACCTTTGGGTCATGTGACCCGAAGGCAGCACGAGGGTTAAGATACTGAACCCCGCATTGCCCCTGATGGGCATTCGCGTGTGTGCGTGTGAATGACAGGCAAACATGTAAGGTGTTTTGAGTGCCGTTAAGGTAGAAAAAAAGGAATGAAGAAGACAAGCGCCATGGAAATGTAGTCAATTTACCGTTTACTCCTCAGAACACGGATGTGTGAGTGGGAGTGGAACGGCCTCACAGAAGGAGGACGGCTAATCCATTTCTGTTCGCGGTGATAGGAAAAGCAAGGAATTCAACTTCGAACAGATTCACTTCGAACAACAGATTTCATCCCTGTCAGTCCTGTGTTTTGCCCACAGAGAAACAAACGCGCAGGGAAACATTTGAACTGAAAGAGGCCATTTAGAGAGCGCAGGGATTAAACCGTGGGCGGAAAATGGGACAGAGAATACATGATTAAAGCCACAGACGATCGTTAATTATGTGAGAAAAACAAAACTACCACCAGGCAATTACCAGTGCCATTTACAAGTGTGCATTTTGCAGTTTACGTAATGATGGTACCAAAAGTATTGCAGAAAAGTTACTAAATTGACAAAAGTTTCATCTAAAACTCCCCAGGGGCAAGAAAAAATACCCCTTGAAGCCAGAACAGTTTAGGACCAAAGAGTCGAGGCTCTTTCAGTTTCTGATGGAGTTCTGAAGAGAAAGAAAGGCAATCTCCATGGCGATCAGCACAGCTACTGCGTTAACACAGCTACTAGGTAACGAAGAGGCCACTCTCCAATCATCTCACTGGCCCGGCCAGCCAATCAGCATTCAGAACACACAGGCTGGCAGGTACGCATATGAGCCAGGGCACCAGACGAACACCAGATGAAACGCTTGAACAGATCAGATGAAAACCACAAAACAACGAGAGACGAGGATATAGAACATTTGAAAAAAAAAAAACTGTCGGAGCCAAGAAGTGGAGATTACAGATAGGAAGCAAAGCTCCAAAGGCGCGCACACACACACTTACACACACACACCCACATACACACTGTGTCGGGACACCATGACACAACACAACACATGCGTACCCACCCACACACACACCCTCACCCCAAGTCAGGTTAGAGGTTGGTACGGTGATGAAATCTTACCACTGTTCTTACACGTCCACTGCCTTGGCACCACAGCACAGACAGTGAGCAGGGCCAACCACAGGATCAACAGTGAGACGTTAACACCGGCAGGTTTGTACAGCAGCCACTTCAAACTAGTACAAACTCGAGGACAGAAGTACAAAGAGGAATCGGAAAACTGAATTGAAATTGAATTGAGAACAATAGACCTCTGTTTTAGCTCGGAGGGGCGTCGGGTATTTGTTCGCAGAAATTGAAGCTCTGCGATTGGGCACAGCTGACGGGAGGGATACGGATTCAAACCCTGGGACCTCAAAGACTCCACAGCATCATCATGCAGCCTGGAGGGCCACACACAAACCTGAGTCGTCCCCCCCCCCCCCCCCCCTCATTCCCCAGCTTAGGAAGCTGGGCTTTGAAGCTGCCGTTATCTGCTGAAAAATAGATTGTGGGAAGGGGGAAACTCGCAAGGCCACAGATCGCTGCTTTCATCTCAAAACACAGGCCGTTCCACACGAGGCTTCTCCTGGCGAAAGCCGCCTCGACTCCCAGACACGCCCAGTCTGGAGGGCGGGCAGAAGCCACGTCAACACCAATGACAAGAGGCTGCCAGCCTGTATGTGTGATCGAAGGCATCGTTGTCACAGTGCTAGCGGTTTGCGGCTTTGCTAGCCAGCTGGGCTCAAGTCAGAGGAATGGGGGACACACCTTCCTTAATCAATCTCTCTTCAGGAAGAATCCCCCTTAATGGATTCAGCCCAGGGTAATGGGGCAGGACATCCTAAGGTTAATGCTTGAGAGTGCTGCTATTCGGACTGGCAACAGGACACAAAAGCTTTCAATGGAAGACTGCTCTGGTTGTTGGTGTAGCTTATGTACTAATGGCAGATTATAGAGATGGTCTACTACTGTTAGGTGTGATTGGAGCGGGTGACATTAAAAGCAGGAATGACTTTCAAACATGGAACGTCTGGCCTCTACCAACCGAACCCTTTCCCCCATCTATATGGAGGATCGTTCGATTTCTTCCGGCGAAACTGAGTTCCTCCTTGTTTAAGTTTGTCTTGTGGAGCTCTGTTCACTTAGACTACTATGAACCCTGCCCTTTCTAAACTACACACACTTTTGAAACACCGCGCGCACACACGCACAATTGTTTAGTATTCCACACAGCAGGGGGGCCCGCGGGCGCCAGAGACAGGATGACACGGGCTGGATAAACGTGACACGAGCAGGGTCAGACCAGATGCTTGAACATACGGGCAAAGAGTTTATTTACGTAAAAATCTTTTCACATACGATATTTGGGGCTGGTTAAAATGCCTGGAATGTCTCGTAGATTAGTACGAGTGTCTGCAACATGATGCTGTTGGTGAGAAAGCCTGTTCCTCAGCTGTGTGTGTTTTAATGATGAGGGACGGGGGCATAGGTGGAAGCTGCTGGAATGCAGCTCCATGTGCTCCATCACAATCCCAACTGAGAGATGCGAGAGCCATCACATTTGCATAATTACATAAAAGTCGCATCTGAAACTAAATGAAAAGCTGTGGTTCGCTACCCTTCACGTGGGATATTTACATTTTAATAACTCTGGGGGAAAAGTTCTCCCGCCCACACAATGTCATTTTCAATTTTCCTTCCACAGCAAAAGAACGTTGGAACAATTTGGTCCTTTAGGTCATGATTTCCATCAAACGTGATTAAGTGCGTTACATGACGGATTATGTCCTACAGTTGACAATGACAGTTGTCATTTCACCTTGAAGCTGTCAATAGACTCCAAGAATAGACGTTTTCCTCATAGAAAACCTTGTGTGTTTGTGTGTGGGCATTGTGGTGTTTGTGTGGGTGTGTTTTGGCAGTCCTAGTACCGTGTCCTAGCAGCCTGGCTGGGGCACAGGAGTCAGAAGTGCGTGCTGGAGCCCCGCTCACAGCTAGACACCGCTCCAACCCCCAGGTGGACCATGTCTGGGGAAGGAGTCAGACACGATGACTAGAGCAACACCAGGGGAGGACATACCCAGTACACCCTGTCCTCCTGAGGCCCTCCCCCAGCAGCATGGGAGGGGATGGGGGAGGCTGATTACTCACAGACCCCAACCACCCCCCACCACCACACACACTCTCCTCCAGAGACCTTTGTGTACACAACAATGCCTGGCCTACTTGATCAAATGAAAAACACATTCCCTTGCAGGCAATAAAACATAACAATGTGGTTCAACTGCATTGCATGCTTCCCGCAACCTCTCCCCCCCCTACACACACACACACACACACACACACACACACACACACACACACACACACGTCTGGGCTGCACTCTTAGATTTTCTTTGACCACAGGGAACTTAAAACCCAGAACAGAGCACAGGTCAATTGGAGCAAATCAGAGCTGATCTATTTAAACAGTGTTAAGGGCAGGCCAATGCCACACCAGTCCTGACTGTAACCCCATCTGAACACAACCCTGAGAAGGGGGGGGGGGTTCTGACTAGAGGAACTGCTAAAGCACTTGAGCCTCCCCCAGTTGCCTAGCTGATATGTGGAGACTTTAAGCAATGGCCACGGTGCATTTCTGAGTGGCAGAAGTTGGCATTGCCAGTGTGGCATTCCTTACGAGGCGGACTGCAGTTGTCAGGTCTGCATGTGTGGCCACTGGCAGATCACCCAGGATTGTGTCCCCAAGAATCAGGGGGAACCCATCTCAGGCTTCTATCAGTCCGAGGTGGCTCTCAGCTTAGGCCAAGTGACTCTCAGGGCCAACAGTGAATAGAAAAGCAAAGGAAAGCAACTGTCAACAAATCAAATCGTTGTCCTTTAATGTAGAAAAAGCATTCTTTTTTTGACCCGTCTCCTCTTCATCTAGAACCCCCTCACACTTCCAGCTGGCTGGAGGTGAGTTCAAATATTGCTTCTCAAATAGGGTTTCTCAAAATAGAAGGCCAAGGCAGGCTACTTCCAAGTTACTGGGGCTTTGTGACGACTCAGCACCTCCTCAGCACCTAGAAGGAACTGACCTGCAACCTAAGGAGGAACTCCCAGAATACGCCAGACACGAGAGGCCACTCAGGGCCGGAGCCACGAGGAACGAGGTGACCTGTGAACCCACCTTCCCCAGCACCCCGCGCCTCGTCCCTAGACTGCCACGCGGTGACGATCCCCTTCGAGTACCATCTCTCCTTCCCTCTCCGCCTCCACCCTAGCACCACCTGTGACCCAATCATGACGGTGTTATGGCTTTTATCTCCCAGCGCCATCTGCGAGCGGTTTCGTGCGAGCAGAAGCGAGGTCGGACCAATTCTCCAGTCACTTCCTACAGGAAGCGTGCAAGAAGCAGGAGGCCCCCTCCCCCCCCCCCTCTCCCCCCCTCCCTCTCCCCCCCTCCCTCTCCCCCCCTCCCACAGACAATCTCCAACAGTCTACCTTTCAAACGCCTCGGCACGAACCAAATGGTGTCCAACGTGCACGACTCAAGATCTAGGAACAGGGTCTGAAAACAAACAGGCCGAGAGACTGAAACAGAAGTTTGTGTGTTTTCCCGAGTTGGCTGTGGGGGATGCAGTTGGCACGAAAGTTTAGGCGGTTGGCACGGACAGGCGTTTAAGCATGGAGTATACCATGCCTTCTGGTGTCATCATAGTATTTCCATTACAAATCCTCTCCAAATACTGATTAATGGGCATAAATCACACTTAACTAAGTCAGCTCTGTCCCGCGGCCAGAAGGGGATCAGCTCCTGATGGGAATCCTAGTATCCGAGTGAAAACACACAATACCCAACCTGCATTACACACGGCAACCACTCACCAATCACCTAACAATCTCCTGATTACATCTTCACAGGGAAAACCAATGACATCGATAACAAGAGCCTGGCTCATTCTCTGTCGGATGCCGAAGACACAACACGCAAACGCGCTTCCATTAATCGACTGTTTCACGCCGTGCTAAAATAGGACACTGACATGTTCTCATATCTTCCATCACGTTCTGGCGTTGAGGGAACACTCCACATCAGCCTAATGAAGTGTTCATCAATCAGCCTGGTGTATACAGAGATCCTGGCAGCAGGATTCTGAGGGAGCGAGACAGAGAGAGAGTGTGGGGGGTTGGCACAAGCTGATGATGAGGGAGGACGTTGTCTGCCGGGAAACATTTTTGACGACCACCGTGCAACCGTCTCTCTCTTTTGGATCTCACTCCAGCATCTCTCTCTCTCTCCAGACTCTTTCTCTCTCTCCAGACTCTCTCTCTCTCCAGCCTCTCTCTCTTTCCAGCCTCTCTCTCTTTCCAGCCTCTCTCTCTTTCCAGCCTCTCTTTCTCTCCAGCCTCTCTTTCTCTCCAGCCTCTCTTTCTCTCCAGCCTCTCTCTCTCTCTCTCTGAGGAATAACCGTCTCCCTCGCTTTCATTTGTTTCCAGTCAGAACGTCTTACTGAAGCAGCCCAGGCACAATATCATGAGGTAAGTGCTGGCCGACCCCCTGACAGGATTAGGAGGACGGGCCTTGTGATGGAGGGCCAAGAGTTAAAGGACAGACCGGAGACAGCTCAACACAGACTGGAGCTCACGCCGAATTAGGAGGGAATACTGGCTGCTGTTTCCCTTCAATAAAAAGCAGAGCCAAGTCAAAGCTGCTGGTTCAACACCCAGCATAGTTCATTAGAAGAGATTTGACCCTCCCCTCGTTTACAATGGATTTGACATCATCGTGAGGGGCGATTATTGCACATGTCAGTGGAGCTCTGATGGAGAATTCAGGCCTAGATCAGGGATATGGAATCCTAATAATCTCAAGAGTTTAAATGTCTGAAGCTCATTTCCTTTCCCCTGAAGGAATAGGAGATGGAGAAAACAGGTCTGAATCATTCTCGAGAACGCCATTTTACTCGCGATGACATCTTCATGGCCGACCGCCCACGCCATGGTGCTCTCTGGGTAACCCTGGCCAGCGGCTGGGGAACGTGGACAGAAACCTAGAACGTTCCGCAGCACCGTCTGTCACGCATGCGGCGCTCGGTCCCGATAAGCTCCGCCCTGCTCCGCCTCCTGCCATCGCCTACGCACACGCTCACAGGAGACCAAACACCCGCTCCTTCTCGCCCGCCCCTCCCCCATCCAGATGTCGGGGGGGGGGGGGGGTCATGGCGAACACCACTGTGTTTCATCTGATGAAGAGCATGTGTGTATAAATACCCTCAGCAGATGAAGGAAACCCTTCTCTCTCTCCCTCTCTCTCTCTGTTTGGTCGTCAGCCATCATAAGCATGTGAATTAGCTTCTCTCTCCCGGGCACCCCTCCCTCCCTCATCCCACCCCTCCCTCCACCCTCCACATCTGCAGGAATCTTAATTGGGTGGTGTCATGGCGAGATCTTATCCAGCCAGGAAGTGATGAGGATCATCTGGGATTACGGAGAGCACACGGGCTCGTGTACGCGGATACACGCACCCACGCACACACACACACACACACAGGCTCAGTGCTAAGGGATGGAAAGCTTCAGAAGAGATTGGGGATGGCGTCTTAGTAATATGTTAGCTCACTCCACTCCTCTCTCCCTCCACCCTCCTAGAAGGAGTCTTTTCTGAAAGCTGCGGGGCTCGGGATGAAAAGGGACAGCCCGGTGTTTGCAGTGACACAGCAGCTTTGCTCACGGTGTGGACCCTGGCACGACCTGCTGAGCACATGCTACATGGGACTGGCACCCCAGAAAACACGTCATTGTGGGGGATCCTGCAAGCCCCGACGAGAACAACGGGGTCCATTGATGGAGATGCATCACGACACAACAATGAATCCTTTTGAGCAATTAAGGCTGGCAGCGTAGGGGAGTACTGCCTTGTCGATGTTCTCTGGGAACGATGGGAGAGTTGTGGTTGTGTGTGTGTGTGTGAAAGATAGTGTGTGTGTGTGTATTTGTGTTTGTGTGTGTCTGTGTAAAAAAAAAAAGAGCGTGGGGTTGTGGGTCAGTGAACTAGGTTGGCCTGGCTGAGAGCTGTGTCAAAGGCCTCTCTGTCCCCGAGCATCCATTCAGTCAGGTCACAGAATACAGGCATGACACAGATGTGACTGGGCATATTCATGTGGCTAAAGGACCACAGCACACAATGGACACCACAGCAGCATTCCAACATCAGCAATGATCCCTTTCAGAGCATCAACGCACTTCCTACTAGACTATCGACATTTCAAAACTTGGCTGACAACATGCTTTGGCTATGACTGTTTACTTAACATTTCGGTTCTTTCAAATATGTTAGCCCGAACGTGAATGGTGGCCATTGAGAGCTGCTTAGCTTCACTTATCTGGCCCCTTTCTCACTGTGGAGGCCAGCATACCGGAGTTGGAGGGATGTAAATATAGGCCGGGGGACGTTAATCTCTCATAGCTCCTCACCCCTCCTACCCGTCACCCGTGAAAGAGCATCGCAAGTACTAAGCACAGTTAACAGAGCGTCCATCTTCTGCTTGACTTCATTTATAAACCTGGCAAGGCGCTCTGTTGAAACCTAAGAGGGATGGATGGCACTATGGTTAAAATGTACACGGCTGAGGCTAACTGCGGCCATGCAGGAAGACAGAGAGTTCCAGTGGAGAAGGCTATCTAAGCAAGAGATATGTGACTGGACTGCTGGCCTTGTTCCCCCGTTAAAGGGATTATTCTGGATGCCTCTGGAGAACCTGCCCGACACCCGGGTTGAACCATATGGCCCGGCCCACAGGGGTGGAGTTTATGAGTCTGTTGACAAGCCGGAGAATTTCGACTCCTAATGAAATTGTGGGGCAATATGTGAGGGCTGAGTGGGTCAGGGGGGGGGGGGGCAACACGGCTTTCCAGATCCCAGCAGCGGCTGGGTAGATCAGGGGAAGCCTGGCCGCTCAGTGTAAACGTTAATGTCACTTACCAGTAAATGTAATCTGGAGGCTCCAGGGGGCCGTTCAGACAGGCTTTTACAGTAACAACATACAGGCTGTTAAGTGATTCATGGGCACATGTGCTGTGGCCTTTTGACTCCCGAAGAAGCACGGCGGGGTGTCTGACGGGAGGCCGATTCTTGTCGTCACGACGACCTTCTGCGGGGCGAGCTCCGAATAACGTCCGCAGCTCTCGTGTACCCGAGGAAGACGACTTCACGGGGCGTGGATTCTTTTCGGTTCGCGTCTTTCGTCTCACTATGCCTGGTAGCTATGATGTGGCTAGGCCCGACCGACCACTGAAACACTGCAGAGTTCAGCACATCTGATCCTCGACCTTCTGTTGTACTTTATAAATGCACCGTTTCTTTACGTTGCATTGGATAAAAGCGTCAGCTAAAAGGATGTCTTTTTGTATGTAACTGTGTTGCAGGGAGGGGGTGTGCGGACTTGTTCCTGCAGGGAGGGCAGCACAGCCGGCCCTGTGTTTGCCCATCCTCTTTAAAAGGCGCAGGGGGAGTAATCCAATTTTAGACATGATGTGAGATTTAGGGAGTCCATTTATTTACTCTGGTTGATGCACTCAGCGGCAGTTAAAGGGAGGTTAATGAGACTAAACAACTATTTATCTTGTGGACCACTCAGGCGATTTAGCACAAAGAATGGATGTTGTGTGTGTGTGTGTGTGAGTGTGAGTGTATGACTATTAATACATATGCTGACCCAATTATAGATGGGTGAAGTCAGCATGGTGATTTGATTATTGTTGGAGAACCAAATCCCTTGGGTTTAACACATTAAAAACACTGCGGCTCGAAGTGTGTGTGTGCGTGCATGTGTGTCTATTTTAGATGGCACTGACCCCGAAGGGTCACACTCCTGTGTTTTGAAAGCGAATTACCTCCCAATTGTCACCTATGGTGAGCCTGTGAGCTGCGGTACTTAACGCCTTGTCTACCTGGGTCGTTATCCTGTCAGGCCAGCCTGAGAAGAATGTTCTGTCCAACCCCACCAGGGACTCCCAGGTCAACTAGCCCCCTCTCTCCCCCCTCTCCCCCCCCCCACTTTGACCGCCAGCTCACCAGCGCTCTGCAGCCATGCGGCTCATAGATCACAGAGCATTTGAGTGAGCACCTCCCGCAACCCCAAATAGACCACAGCTTCCTGCTAATCCCAGATGAACAGGTGATGCTATTTAAAGGCTCAAATCCTCTCCAATCCTGGAATCCTCGCCCTACCTGCCGAGTGGCTGTACTACGCGTCGGAGACGATGCTCTCGGTACCGGGGTGAGAGGTCAAAAAAGAAGACCGGTGGAGAACAAACGTGGACAATCACTGGAAGGAGATGCAGGTTCAAGGAGCCAACGTGCAGGCCTTTTTTCCACGTTTCAGTTCAAGCACAACGGTGATGAACCTCAAGGCTTGGACCGGCCTCTGGCGTTAGCGGGTACGCCTGAATCAACTCACAGTGTCTCAGGTCAGACCCAGCTGACCACAGGCCCGAGTGGCTGTGAGCCGTTTAAGCCACAATGTCACAGAATATATCAATACAGCGGGATCAGAAGCGATTTATTAATTAAAACCGTTCGGCATGAAGGTGTCCATCTGCCTTTGTAGTGATGAAAACGATAGTCTATTCCACTTATCCTCAGCGCGTGGCACTTTCATACTGGTTTTCTCTATGCCTTGCTCTGACGGCAATCAATACCATGGGATGAAACACTGTGATGAATACCAAGTGTCACCTGGCAGAAGATGAAGCGAGTCACGTTTGCGAAATGTATTTTCATATTTTTCTGTCACCTAGGGAAGCTGTGAAGCAATGAATATGTGAGTGTGTGACGCTGTAGTTGACAACAATATGCAATTAGCATGACAACGCTGGACAACAATTAATTTAGCAAAAGCGACGTCCTGTACAGGTAAAATAATCAATCATGCTGATTGCGGCAGCAGTACATTGGAGATGGAGTGAAAACTATATTGTTCCAATCGCTAATGAACCCCTTTATCCGTGGGATCAGCACCGCCAGCGATTACACGGCCATTGTTAAGACTGAGCTGAGAGGGGAGGCATGCGGAGTGGTCATAAAAATGTTTTTTTTAAAGGAGCAGCAGAGATTTCCTCTCATTCTTGTGTGAGGAAACGTCTTGGACAGGTTCACCCGGAGTGCTGATGTGACTTGGCTGACGGGGGGGAAGAGAGGAGGTTTTCTGTGGGTGCTATTCCGCTTTATTCCGCCTCGAGGCCTTTTGAAAAACCGAGAGAGGAAAAAGCCCCACTGAGAACACAGTACACCACCTGGCAGCCGCTGAGTGACAGCACAATATAGAGACAGTCTTGGCCTGACAACCCAAGTGAAGTATTGATGCTGCCCTTACAGTGACGGGTAGTCTTGGTAATGGCTCAGCAAGGTAAACAGAGGTTTCTGGGTGCGAGCCAGACAGGGTTTTAGTTCCGCTAATTACAATTTTCCCCCAGGCCACAAACCAATTTGTTTCAGTTTCAACACTGCCATGGTCCTCCACAGTGTTAGGGGAATGATTCTGGATGTCATTTTTTTTAAGTGTTGAGAGGGGAGGGAACAAACAGCCTGAATGATGTTTCAAATTTCTAATTCAATTTATAAAGACAGCAGTAAAACGCACATCGACAGAGTAGATGAGGTGTGAACTTTCTCAGTTCTCTAAAATTAAATAAATAATACATTTTATTTATAGTGCATCCTTAACTGTTGAGGAAATCTTAGGGCACTACAGGTATAAAAAAAAACCTGAAAGATAACATTTCGAAAGCAATCAAGAAATACCAATAAAGAAATAAAACCACATGAAGAGTGTACAACTCTTTAAATAAGCTAAGTCTTAAAGATAAAGGCTTAAAAAAAGACAAGTCGACTGGGGTGGCCTTGGAGAGTTCCACAGTCAAGAGCAGAGGGTGCAGAATCCCAGCTGGGCCAGAGGTGACCCTGTCGATGGTACTTCATATTCTAGAACATTCTCCACTTGTCTTCCCTAGAGCCTTGGTGGAGCCGCTCTACTTGAGCTAAGCAGTCAGACACTCAAATACCTTGTGTGCTCTGTGTCGTGCTGCTGATTCACAGTGGCTCAAACCTGGCATGGAGTAAAACCCCCAGAGAGATGGAGGAACAGAAACACCAGCAGAGCCAGGAGGAACAGGAGCCTGGAACATCGCTGAGGTGATGAAAACCAAGATCTGTCTCCGACTGTTCATATGAGGATATTTTTTTTTTTTTGGGGGGGGGGGGGGTTCTGGGATGGGCAGTCAAAAAATATACAACAATTAACACTCCTAACATGATCTGTATCATGAAGCAGACAGCAGTTTACCATGTTGGAAGATCTATTTGTCACATACATTATTGTCCACGTACATTCTTGACTCTTCATGACTTTTCTAGCATTCAAACATAAATCCTACATGGTTCAAAATTGGTATTTCTACATGGATTTCACTCCTTGAACAACTCCATCACAAGATGGATGGGAGTCAGGTGGCTGAGCGGTTAGGGAAGCGGGCTAGTAATCTGAAGGTTGCCAGTTCGATTCCTGGCCAAGCCAAAGGACGTTGTGGGCAAGGCATTTCACCCTACTTGCCTCGGGGGAGGATGTCCCTGTACTTACTGTAAGTCGCTCTGGATAAGCGCGTCTGCTAAATGACTAAATGGAATGTAAATGGAATCTCCTGGCAAATCACTGGAGCGCAAATACATGAACCCCCCCCCCCCCCCCCCCCCCCCCCGTCACGAACACGACCAGACACAACAGGAAGCAGAGGGAAAGTTCTCCTCCAGCTTCCTCAGACACCAGCCAGCAAGCCAAACCCCTCCACTCCCAGTCTAGAGCTGGCAGCCTGAGGCAGGCTACAGCGAAGGGAGGTACCCATGAGAGGCTGAGGGTATTTTTTTCCCTTTCCTCCATCAGTCAATGGATGTTTTTATCTCAATCCTGCCAGCAGACTAGCCAGCCGTGTATAATGTTCCTGTTTCTATAAATGGTTGTTCAATGGAGAGAGAAAAAATGGCTGTGTGAAATATGACTTATCTTGTGAAAGGCTATGCTTCTTGCTCCACAGCACTTGTCAGAACAAACTTCAGAAGAGACAAGACTGTGATCCCCTCCCTGCAGAAATCAAGACCTACTTACACCACAACTACACAGCTCCTCAGTGGAGTGCAGCAGCCACATAGTAATGCGGCCATTTGTTTGGTGTAGCAATAAGCAAGAGATTTAATAATTATTCTCAGTATGACCTGATAGTATTAACAGAGAGAGAGAGAGAGAGACAGGAAGAGTGTGTGTTTGTGTATGTAAGAGAGAGAGATAATGAGGAATGTTGATTAGGGCTTGTGAAATGTGAATCTGTTTCATCTGTTTCTGCAACCTGGCCATGTCAAACTATAAATAAACACTGGTGGAGTCCTAGTTAAATCGTTTGGTCCCATTTCCAGCCCATGGAGGTGTAATTAAGCAATTTGTTTTCTTTTTAATGTCGCTGTGAGGTTGCAGTCAGCGGTTTTGTGACAGTGCATCGGCAGAGCTGGGTCCTGCTGTCTGTCGAGGTGACAGACAGCATGGGGTACTATTAATTGTTTAGCCTTTCCTACAAGAGCAAATCACCCTCAACTCTTAACCCTCAATCATCGTATCGTAACCAACATTCGTCAAGGTAATTTGCAGCTAGGCCCGGATGTTTCTGTGCTGGTATGGCTCGCTGGTTTGTACAGAAGGGGAGGTGTTCTTGAAACCCTAGGGGAGTGAGGTCATCAGTGCGTGACAGACAAACGAAGGGAGGGTAGGATTTACAGTCAACACACAAGATGAAAGGGAAGATATAGTTCAACCTCTCTCGAACGCCACATTGGGCCTTTCTGGCGACAATTATATCCCCCGTTTCCAGACCATCAATTCATCAAGACACCCAAAGGGTATGTTTCCCTAAACAGTCCGAAAACACTCATCCATCTGTGTGATTTGATAACTTGAACACGCTATTTCTACATCTTCTACCCATTGGCAGTGGCAGGAGTCGTTGGGTCCTGAAAATCCCTCTCCCCCCCTGGGTGGAGTTAGTAATGAATAGGTCTCTTTTGAGGCTGAGCCTCAGCCTACAGTGGAAACTATGACAATCCACCAGCAGGTAGGAGAGAGAGGGGGAGGGATTTATCACCCAATCCTACTTTTGTCAGTCCCACGCGGGCATCTCCATTCCTCATAATGAAAGCAGTGTTACAGTGAAGAGAATCAATTCACGGCCTTAGCAAAGCGCTTGAGACAACGGCAGCTGCAGGTGGTGAATAAGCGACATGGCAGCGCAGTCGTTCTTGCAGGGGAAGGAGCCCCCGGGGTTCTTGGCAGCCGAGAGGGAAATATATTTCACCCTCTCCTCTCCCTGCCTCCGAACCCTTTCCTGCGCATGACTAAACGCTTGTTCGGATCTAAGACGAAAACAGAATGTCATCTGAAATGTCTCACACCTACACAATGAAGGAAATGTTTGACCTCAGAAAAGCTGAACGGCCGGCTTGAGAAAGCTTCTTTTTTTTTGCATCCGCCAAGAAGAGAGGTGGAAATCTAACGCAAACAACTTTATGTCAGACACAGTAAATGCCTCTTTCAAGCAATATTGGGCATATACGGGAGTTTATAGCATTGTTCCCAGCATGTGATTCTCAGCTGAGTTTCCATGTTTCTATGAAATCATGTTGCCCTCGACAACACCCCCCCCCTCCCCCTCCCCCTCCCCTCCTCTCCTTCATCACAATGGATTGTGCCATTTTGAGGAAACTCCCTTTGAGGAAAAAGGAAGGAAGTTCATCGAGAGCCTCTTCTTCTTCTTTGTGGTCATAAAAATCTAGCCGGCGTGGCCTTTGAGCGAGGCCTTCCTCCTTCCTGCTCCTGAGCATGTCAGCGCTCAGGAAACGCAATATCCAGTCTTGTGTGTGTGTACTTCTCATGAGTCACAAGTTCCCCAAGGACATCTCTCCTTCGGGGAACAAAAGCTACTCTCAGGAGGTGATGGAGGTAGAACCAAGGAGGATAGAGGCAGTTTCTGTCAACACGTCGGCAGTACAGGATTGTTACCATGGGACTGGGAACATGAAAGGCTGGTTATTGTATCTAGATATTATATTCACGTTGCTCAGGCATATATACCGGTATTTTCTTTATCTTTTATCTCCTCTGTAAAGCATTCTTGGGTGTGTTATTATTACAGCTCATGCTGTGCAATACTATTTAGGCTTCAGTTTGATTATATGGCACACAGCCCACAAAGACAGCAATTCCATCACTCCAAGGACATGGGCTCAAGTCCTCCTCAAAAACACCACACAGATAAAACAATATTTTAATTGTAAGGATGAAGGGAGCTGAGCTGTGAAGTGAAAACTGAAATATTTAGAGTCCCGGTTGTCCCGTGTTTCACGCAAGGAAAAAAGAGGAAGGAGCTCTTAACTGATTCTGCAGGACGCCCGGTCGGCTCTGGCAGGATGGAGAGAGTTGCTTCTATTTCAGTCGACCCGACAGAGCCATTTACCAACATGCAACATACATCTCATCCTGGCCCCTGCTGGTCTCCTGGCTGGTCTGTGGTGTGTTTCTTCCATCTGTCCTCTCTCTCTGCCACCCTGTAGTCTCACGACCATGACAACCCTCCTCTCTTTACAGGACCAGGGACAAATCACAGGGGGACAAATCGAAACTAATACTATATTACAGTAATGATATATGATATTGAAAAATGTACTCATACACAACCCCATGCTTTTATGATACGAGAACACCTCCGCTGGAATTGCAATTTCACTTGAGACTGCTGTTAAGCTCGAATATCTATAATTAGTCAAACAAGTCGATAGTTTTGAGAACAAGTGGTAGGCTGTAGGTTCATTGGCACAATGTGGATGGGAAAAAAAGGACAACGTTTGTGATACCAGCTGCAGTCTTCTGCCACATAGTCAGCTGTTTCGCGTGGAATCCAAAGGCTGTTCTGTCGCCAAGCAACTTGGCTATTTATGGAGTCCATTTAAATGTCATCTTCAGTTTCCTACAAACTTCTCCTGTCAATTAGACTTCCAACGCACAGCGATGCCCTCTGTTGTTATTAATCATCAATTAATGGCGGATATTTGTGCACTCAAACCGAGCATAGCGGCAGTTATGGCTTGAAACACCGGAGTGGCTTATCCAGGCATTCAGGGATGCCATTTTGTGAACATCGATGACGGATCCCCCCTGATAACTTCCGTCCTCGTTGTGTGACGTCAGCTAGCCCTACACTGGCGCGGCTGAACTGCTGGCATATGATACTGGCTTCCAAATGCCGGAATTCTCAGTGAGGGCCACAATTAGGGACTTTAGGTTGTAATTTGTTAAAATGACGCTAGTTAATTATGAGAAGAGATACAGGAGGCACACTGACAAGAGACATGTCGTTCATTTCTCAAAAAGATGTGCCAAAACCATAGACAAACTCAGGCAAACAAAAAATCATTTTACTCCAAGGGCGAAAACGGAGCGCTCGAAAAATGTCTTCGACAAGCATCCGAGCTTTCTCTTTGTGTCGGCTCTTTCAGACACCGAGATTCACTTAGAGACAGGGGTCTGGGCTCTGTGAACCAGCTGCTGGACAGCCATTCAGGGGCTGGAGATCACAAAAGGGAAAAGGCAGGGAAGCGCAATCATTGTTCTCAATGAGACGGGGCTCACTCTGCTGTTAGAATCGAGCCCTGCAGAGCGCCAGCCCCGGAGGGATTATCCATAGAGAAACTAGGCCTGTGGTTCACAGTCACCTTGCCATGACTTCACTTCCATTTATAGCACCAAAAAAAAAGGTCCCATTTTCACACGCCCGTAAAGCGCGTGTAAACAGTGTGCACTCAAGGAGCAGGTACATGTGCATTAACGCTACGCTACGTACTTTGCCCTCTGTTTGACCCAGTTGTTTGTGGGTGGCAGTCGTTTTGCCGACCTGGTAGCATCTCTGGCCGTGGGTTCTGAGAGGTTCTTGGAGGCGGGGAACTCACTTTGTGTGTTCAAAAAAGCTGTCTTTAGGGTTCTCCTAGATGGATCGGTGTGTGGGCGTGTGTGTCTCATCAGAATGCTGACACAGATTCTCTCACCCTTAGAGGGCAGCTTGGAGTCTATCTAGGAAAATGACCCCTGACCGACCCTTGACCAGATTTCACTATTCAAGAAATGCCAGCCTTTGGAGACTAGTGACATGGGAATAATCGCCTTTGTGTTTTTGCAGGTTGAATGCAACCGAATGGATACAAGCCGTCAGGCAACAATTCCCACAGTAGAAGATATGTGCTTGTTTTCCACATAGTCCCCAAAGGAAGGTCCAAGTTGTGCTGACACGCACAACCCAGCACTATATACCTCCAGGCGAGGTCATAAGAGCAGATTTTCTGTATGCACGTACATTTTACTGGCTTGTAAAAACCCTTTTGAGTTGGCGGTGGTAGATGGTGGAGACGACATATTCCAACACAAACGCGAAAGGTACATCTCTCATTTTATATCCACCTACAATCACAAAATAGACTTGATCGATTCATCAATTTCGATGCTTATACTCATTACATTCTACTGTATAAAGTTGATCAACTTTATACAATAGAAAATAATGAGTTGCCAACTTTACCAGCAGCCTTCATAACAGGCTGTGAGGGGACAGTAAGAGTGGCATTACCCAGGATACAGAGGCTAAAACATATTTTCTATTTCTGTCCCGGGCAGGTGGCAGAGCAGCGGGCACACTGGCTGGGGACAGATCCCTTTTTTAGATGCCAACGCACATATTGACATCCCCTGGTCTTAGAATGACACCACTAAAGACTGTAATATGGCAATTGGCGTCCATTATCCCTCCCGTTACAAGCAAGGACCCTGGATAAGAACCATCATCTTTTTCCCTCTCCTTTACCTGTGAAAATGTTTTGGCACGGGGAACTGAATAACCGTTTTTATTCAGATTTGTTTAAAGCTGAGAGTGGTACTGAAAAGCTTTGATTGATTGCAGTTTTTCCTATTCATATTTCACGGAACTGGAGGAAATGACATAGCAACTCTGTTACACAGAATTACTACCTTGTCGGCGTGACTCAAATTCGTCCAGCTGCCGCTGTTTTTCCAGACAGCCACTGAATAGATTCAAGGTCAGAGCTCCACATTTGTGTGCATCTGACCAGGGGCAAGCCTACATGTGTGGGTGTGTGGTGGGGCGGTATGACCAGGGATCATGAGTGCGTGTGTATTGGGTGGAGGTGGTATATGTATGACCAGGGATCATGAGTGCGTGTGTATTGGGTGGAGGTGGTATATGTATGACCAGGGATCATGAGTGCGTGTGTATTGGGTGGAGGTGGTATATGTATGACCAGGGGCAGAGATAGGGTTGTGCGTGTGCATTTGGTGGGGGTATTTTGACCAGAGACAGTGCGTGGGGTAGGTGGGGGAGAGGATGGATGAGGGGGGTGTATGCGGCTCAGGGCAGGGATATGTGTGTGTTGGCACCAGGCTTCCTCTCAGAGAGGGGGCTGAGAAGGACCAGCTTCCCGCCAGCCGGTGTCTTTCTGCTCCTCCACATTCAGGAGTCAGGTGGCTCCACTGTAACACAGGGGCACCACGGTGCTGCCAGCTGCAGCATCCAGCATCCAGCACCCAGCACGGCTCATTACGCCCCGGCAGGAAGGAGACAGCCACGGGCAGACCCGGAGAGAGACCAAGACACTTCACTTCCTCTCAAAAAACATGAGAGGGAGATAAGAGGGCCCCGCCGGCCTGTCTTTCAGCACGACGAATCTGTTCAGTCTCTCCCAGCTCCTCGGTATAGAAATGTTTTTGAAAGTTGTGTGTTTTTTTGTTTTTTCTCTCTCTCACCCAAACACAATCTGTTATTTTGCCATTCATCAAAGTGACGGTCTTCATCTGGCCGGGAGGGAGACCTCATCCTGCCTCAGTCTGTCACAGAAAAAGCTGAGTCACACTGTGTGTGTGTGTGTGTGCGCATGAGAGCAGGCTGCACACATCCAAGTCGCACAGGTGTCATCACGAGTCCCTCTGCTGCTGGTCCATCTGTCTCATTCATATCCATGGTGGCCAAACCCACGGGAACAGAGCGCTATTAGGTGACTAGCGCCAGGTGGCCTCCCTGAATGTACCGACAACACTATGGAATACTTTAACGCTAGCAAACGGAACACAACACGCACATACGCCACACAGACGCTTTCAAATCAGGAATACTAAGGAATATGACCCCCTCCACGCACGCAACAAGCAAACACCCGTGTACATCTGTGGTGGTCAGATGGCTCAGCGGTTAGGGAGTCGGGCAATTCATCAGAAGGTTACATTTACATTTAGTCATTTAGCAGACGCTCTTATCCAGAGCGACTTACAGTAAGTACAGGCATTCTCCCCGAGGCAAGTAGGGTGAAGTGCCTTGCCCAAGGACACAACGTCAGTTCGCATGACCGGGAATCGAACTGGCAACCTTCGGATTACTAGCCCGATTCCCTCACCGCTCAGCCACCTGACTCCCCTAGGTTGTTGGTTCGATTCCTGGCCATGCCAAGTGACGTTGTGTCCTTGGGCAAGGCACTTCACCCTACTTGCCTCGGGGAGAATGCCTGTACTTACTGTAAGTCGCTCTGGATAAGAGCGTCTGCTAAATGACTAAATGTAAACGTAGCTGCACAGAACACAGCAAGACGTAGCTACAGGACGAGGCGACAAAACTAAGTGTTGAACAAGTTTTCAAACCTCTTACCCGTCGCTTGAAGTTGCTTGTGTCTGCACAAAGTACAGTCACTGGGAGACCTTGCCAGAATGGAAAAGCTGCCCTGGTTCAGTCAAGCTCTCCAGTTTGTACACAGAGGGATGATAAAAATGTCCTCTGGATGAGGTTAGAGATAAGGGCTTGGCTGTCAGCCATCTAAGAGGCAGCACAGTCACTAGGAGTCTTGACTCACGGACTGGCCCGTCTCTCCAAACCCCACTGCTGAGATCCAGTGAGCTACCGGAGGCTAAACTGAGAGTAAGATGGTGTTAAGCCTCATCTGCAGACCATATGGTCCTCTCGAGGCATTTGGAGGCTAAAAAGTTCTCTGAACACAAACTTATGTGAGTGGACAAATAAATATACCTTTCCTTTCAATTAGGCATTGAGGAGGAGAAATGGAATGGAGTCACTGGTCGACGTGGTTGAATGACAACTGCCGGCCTTTAAGCTCCATTACCTGTTTCAATGAAACTGCCATGCTCTAGTTACAGACCGGGGTAAAAATAGGCCTCACTTAGTCACCACTTAGGACGGCAATGCGAAGAGCAGATTGTGAATGAGCTGGGAAGCTGTTTGAATGGCAGCTCTTTGTCGCTGGTTCACTAAGCTCTGACACCCCACACAGACACGCTCCAGGTCCAGAAAGGCCGTGCTCTCCTGACCTCTCAAACTTGCCCAGTCCATAGTCCAGCCATCCCAAGAGTCAGGATTCTGAGCACATCGAGACAACAGTTTGACCGGCGTTTCATAGCAAGACTACTGTGCTAGTCGGGACCCCCAACTTGATCTTATTTTCTACTGCGGATATTCTGTGGAGAATAGAATGTGTGAGTGCGTGCAGAGCTGCAGGTGAGTTGGAACTGAGCGCAGCCAAAACTCAAGAAGATGAGGTCATCTTGTACTTCCTGTCCGGTGTGAAAAGACGCAGGACTTGGGCACGGGCATGCAGCAGTTCTCCTGGGCCATGGGGAATGTCGCGGATGAGTGCTCTCTGTTCCTCTCTATGACAGGCATGTTTTGAATGCATTTTTTTGGGGAGGTGTATGCGCCCCAAGCCATTTGAACACTGCTCATCTGCACCTTGTACCTAAGTGAGAACTGTCCTTTTCAGAGTGGCTACAGCATTGCTCATCACCATGCTCTTCAATCCCAAATCTTGGGAAACCTAGGCTCTACTAAAAGGACTATGAAGATTTAGGTTCACCGATAACCTATTCAGGATCAGGTCATAAAACTTGCTGTTTCCGATAATACGCCCTACATCACGGCTTATTTATCTGATGCCTTGAGTAGGCTATAATCTATGAGGCAGTCGGTTGATCAATATCCTCATTCATTCTGACTATAGTTCATTAGGCGTCTCGCCCGCCATCAGCACAGACTGGACTTGAAAAATGTGCCTGCCGCAAAAGCAGTCTCCCTTGTAGTAAATATTCCTCTCGGGTAGCTTACTAGTTAAGCACTGGATTGCTAAGCAATCCATTTTAATACGGGGCTGCTTCTGAGGCATGCAGAATTCACAACACGGGCGATGTGTCACTGCTCTAGCTAACCTGCGGGCTAACTGACGCCATGTTTCCATTCCGCAACTCAGGCAAAGTCACCAGGCCATCAAACGCTAATGAGGACACAAGCCCCGTTTAATTGTGTTGAAAAGGTTACAGAGGATTGCACTTTTCCTACAGCGATGGTTAACGTGTTTACTGCTTTAAATAGTTCTAATAAAAGCAGTTCAAGTTCCCATTAATGCAAAAATATATATATGTTTTAAATGCTACCACAGTTCATTCATTACATGGTTTAATCTGTTACCGCTCAAAATACTTAGACGAGCAACTAAACCCAGCAATGGAGCCTGCCCTCCCTGATCCACGATCGCATTCTGCCCCTCGCACAACACCTTGAGACGCATGCCAAGCCGGAGCTTGCCCAGCCAGGCACCATGGTGGACGTGAGGGCACGACCCGGAGCTCCCCGAGGGCTGCTGGCACGGTGCCCAGTGGAGCCGGCCGGCCTGCTGGCTAATCCAACCCAGCCAGGGTGCTGCGAGGACGGACGGTACCCTGCATGTCTAATCCGCACAGTCAGGTAAAGGGGGGGGGGGGGGGGGGGGGGGGGTGTCTCGCCGCACAGCCTGTCCCCAGCTGTCAGCACAACTCCCCTGGGGTCCCTGTCTCTAATCCCCCCCACCCCCCGGGCCAGTTGTCCATACCTATCGGGAACAGGAGCTCTATTTCAACTCTCACCTGCCCGGCAGACACAACTACACGAACAGCAGCCAATCGCGGCCGCGCTCCCTGACAAAGTTGTTGATGTTGGTCCTTGAGGCAGGCCTTCCCTCGTAAACAGGTGCGGTTTCTCGTTACTGCACATTTACTTTGCCTCGTTTGGTCCTCAAATGAAATCAATCAGGGAAGTAGTTGGGGTTCCAGGAATGAATGAGTGCCCGACTGGTCATTAAATCTCCATCGGTACCTGAACTCACCTCCCCCCACGGTCTCTCTCACCACATAATTACAGTTGCCAATCAAGTATGCCAAGTTAAGATAATTACTCGGTTCATTCATCTACATGGGTCTTGAAAGACTATGTAAACCAGCTAATGCCAAGTTTCTCCAACACCAGCATGGACAATTAGGGATGTCTTCAATATAACAACAGTAACTGACTTAAGACTGGGACTGAAGGTTTTCATGAAATCTTCGCACAGATAGACACCTCAGTCCTGAATACAAATCTGTGACTAACCGCAAAAATAACTCTGTCTTAAGACATTCAGCCCACATTCTCAGCTGCGCATTCTCAATTTGCGCTACCCTGGGTATTAGTGAACACGCTGAAATATGCTTAGGGAGAGAAAACACGGGGCCTTTTCTGAGAGGAGCGCCCGAACCACAAAAATAATTGAATTAAAACGCAGAGGAAGAGGGATTGTGGGAGCAGAGAATAAGCCCAGAGGAGCCCATCTGAGAAGCTTTGAACTGCTCCACTTCAGAGCCCATCCTCTTCTCTGAGAAGAATTGCCTTGTCACGACACATAATACAAGGCTGGTAATGCAGGTGGGGGATAGGGTGCATTATATCCACGGTCTGTACCACTGTCTCCCTGGTTGTAAGGGCGACGATCATCCAGCCACACAGGCAATCTAATGTCCGCGGGGAGGAACCAGGGGAAACACTGAGACTAACTAAAGTCTCGTGTTCCGTTCAATCTAAATAGAACTCCTTTGATTCGTGCAGACTACATTAAAGGTTTCGAGGATCTTCACATTCAATTCCATGGGCGTGCATCCGGCAGAGGGGAATTAGCTGACATTGACGGAACGTAAAAACACAAGAAAAAATGAATACAGTAGAGAGTGGAAGTGAGAAGGGGGTGGACCGTGGTTATCTGTATGCATGTGATCCAGATCATTCTCATTATCATCATGTGACGTTGAAGCCCGAGTGCATTTGTTCAGTGTCATCCAAGTCCAGCCCCACACGCAAGTGAGTCTTCAGCTTGTTCATGGCTCACTTGAAAAGAGAGTGCAGCGAGATAGTGAACAAATATTGAGCAGAGAGTGTTGACTTAGCCCTAAATGGGAAGCTTAACTGTGCATTTACACCATAAAGTTTTCTCAAAGCACTCGCAGCATCAGGCCATTGTTACTTTCCTTCTTCCCCAATGCCCTGGCCTCTCCCTGGCCTCTCCCTGGCCTCTCCCTGACCTCTCCCTGGCCTCTCCCTGGCCTCTCCCTGGCCTCTCCCTGGCCTCTCCCTGACCTCTCCCTGACCTCTCCCTGGCCTCTCCCTGGCCTCTCCCTGGCCTCTCCCTGACCTCTCCCTGGCCTCTCCCTGGCCTCTCCCTGGCCTCTCCCTGGCCTCTCCCTGGCCTCTCCCTGGCCTCGTGTAGCTTACGTCAGCAGCTGCTATACAGAGAAAAGGGGATCCTGGTTTGTGTTTGTGTGTTTTGAGTGTTCTGCAGAGTTTATACTGTGCAATAGTCTTCCTAAACCTGGGGCTTGCTCCTCCGAGATTACCTCAGTCCTACCCAGACAGACCCCGGAATCACGTGAGATTAAACCCCAAGCTGCCAGGCACCATAACCCTAACCTTAACAAATCACCCCCCAAATCTCAGCGCCAGCCCCAGCCCCACCCCCACCTCCGGCCAATATACCCAGGATTTATGGTGGACACACCCAACCTCCATACCCCTCCTCTGTCTGGCCGCACAGGGATTATTCACCAGCCCTCTCTGGGATCTGTCAGGCTGGGACGGAGGGGTTCCAGACAGTAGCATGCGAGGGTTAAGCGTACTGGTATTCACAGAGGGGAGTGCTGTTAAAACCACTGTGTGGGATCAGCTGGCTTTGGCCATCTCATTAATGGACATGGCGTTTAATCAGGATTTGAGCAATTACCCCACTGTTGAGAATGGATGGGGGGGGGGTTCAAAATGCTGCATGCACAGACACAGACACAGACACTAAACAGCGGCCGAACACGACAGGTTTGATGCAGGTTTGATGCATTGACTGTCTGTCGACAATAGCGAGGCCTCTTTGCGCCGATTGGCCGAAGACGCCAACGTCTGTTGCTATGCAACTGGGTACGGCTCACTGGGTCGCAGGTTTGAATCCTTTCCCGTGTAGCGCTTTGGACGAACGCGCCTGCTAAATGGTTAAGTACTATTGTCAGTGTGTGGATTGGCTCCCCCATAGAGAAACAGCATGTGTTTCTGAGACACATGAAAACCCCTGATGACTAACACCACCTTACTGCATCGACACCAGCCTTGTTGTCAAGACAGAAATGGCGCAGAAAGGCTTTGCCACTGGCGGTAGTGAAAGGAAGGTAGATAGTGAAGCCAGCTCTTCAGCAGAATTAGGTTTCTGTGCGTGTCATCCAGAGAACGGCCGAGACAAAACAGAAAACATCCTCTCTCCAGATTAGATAAGGTCGCGTTGAGCCTCTTTCTCCATCTCTCTCTTTGTCTCTGTCTCGCTCCGTCTCTGTTTTCTCTCAGGCTCTGTTTTCTCTCTGTCTCCGACTCCCTCTCTGTCTCTATCTTTCACAGTCCACACCAGATAACTTAAGGCAGACACATACACACCAACAGAGAAACCACACAGTCAAGTTAGACAGCCCATTATACAATTTGGGAAATATTGGAGTGTATACACAGTTGCACTATAGCAACACTTCTCATCATGCAATTATTTTATCACACAACGTAGATGGAGGATTGTATTATTTATATATCGATATAACACTTGTCGAGTAAAATTCCAGTTCTTTATTTGTTCTTTAACACAGTGCCTGATGCAAGACACCGGTCTTCAAGTTTTGTTATGGAAAGTTCATTCAGGTCTGTGGGCATGTCTCATACGACACCAAGCCAAGAAAAACTAATCACCAGGAGGAAGTCTGTGGCTGGATATTTTAACGTAGAACTCCGGTTAAAAACGGTTGTTGAGTGATATCTCTGTCAATGGTGTGACCCAACCGCTTTCTTCCCCAGCTCCTACAAAGACAAAATCGGTTTTATTTCAAATCCAACCAGAAACTGGAGGTATATCAATACCATTATCTGTATTTACTAGAGTTGAAACACACCAAGTCATGCTGCCTAAAGCGACAAATTAGCCTCAATCAGAGCTTATAGTGAGCGGACAAGGAATAGTATGTGAATCACACACAGAGGGTTAGAGTTCCCACTGGGCGATCCATCCAACAGGTGCCTGCAGGTAAAGCCCGCTGTTTCATGGAAGCTGAGCAGCGAGCCAGTGTCCTATTTGACTGTGTTTCAGCAGGCTGCGCTTTGCTCTGCCTACCTCAGAGGGTGACAGGCTGATGAGTCACACATAAACGCTAAGTTCTGCTTATCACATGACATGGCTACCAGAGCTCAACCGAGGTCTGAAAGAAAGAAACTACTGAAGACCTTGTGATGGTGTGGGAACTGGGAGAATGTGTCATGCATGTAAGTCTAAACAGATTATATTGGTCCTGTGACTTTCCTATCAGTAGACCTGTGTCTTTGGTACAGTATATCACCATGACAATGTAAGCCCACCCCTGAACAGGACACACGTCTACAAATACACAAATCATCCCATGTTTGAACGGGATTTCATAGACAATAGATATTTAATATTTTACATCCATTTGTTTTCTCTACAGCAGTAGATGTCAGTTTCTGATGTCTGCAGACAAGATGGGGATTGGAATGTTCATCTCAGAGAACACTGTCCCTGAACATGAATTTCAATGAATAACGAATACTGTGTTATATAATTTATTGAGTGTCCTGAGGTTTGGTTAAAAACTAGATGACAGCTTGAGCAAGTTAAAAGGTACTTGTTGTATCGCTGCAAAGTACACAGTCAAAGACAGTTGGGCGGGAAAAGACCCAGGCCTTGGAACCCAGTCTTCAAAGCCAGTGACCACTTGCATTTCTATCGGTCTGCTCTTGGCAGATGAGTGAGTGCTGGTGCCGTTTGATGTGCCCATCTCGAGGGACTTTTAACATCCCACTTAAAAAGACATGGAAAAAAAACAAGACAGAAAAAGACCAAAGATATGAAACGGCACGCCCTTACAATCATGCAGTCAATCACCCCCATCGTCCTCTCTTTCCTCCTCTTTGTCGATGAACAGCACGCACACACACACACCCACACACACGTGTGAGGTTCTCTTGATTGAACTGAAAGACTACACTGAAGTCCGGCTCCACAGACCAGCCACAGCCCCTCCCAGCCTGGAGTGACAGAAGGAGAGCTCTGTTTCTACCTCGTCATGGACTTCCCCCCCCCCCCGCTCTTCCAAAACAACGAGCGGGGGAGCAGGGTGGAGACTCCCAGGGTGGGAGAGGCTGGAGGTCCAAATCAATGCCACATGTTTCCCAGGAGGGGTTTCGAGTCTCTCTCGAAGAGGCAGGACAAGGTTGGGGGTAGGGTGCAGAGTCCAGCAGAAACACACTCCCTGCACCATAAAAAAAGGATCTCACTCCCCTTTCCCGCACTTTTCACCCACCACATACTCCGACCGCCTTGACTACACATGGCTCCATTTAGACTGGACCTGGCATCACAAGGCCTGGTTTATTTTGGGCTTGGAAGGAGCCAAGAAAAGTTGAAGGGCAAAATAGAAAGCCATGGAAATGCACAAGGGAGGCAGCCATGAGTTAGACGTTTGAAAAAGCCTTCCCTCCTTGACTGAGAAAGATAAGATGTTTCTCTTGCTGTTTGACGCATATTTGTTTGAATGAAGGCGCAAGGTGCACGAGAAAATGTCCACAGTTGCCTGTATATTGGAGTAACAGGACAGAAAGGCAAGCTAAACCAGAGGAGGCATCAGTTCATTAGAAAGTCTAATACATAATTCAGCAAACCCCTATGGTAAATGCCAACAAGTGAATATTGATCCCAGACTTGTTCAAAGCGTTTGGTTGGTCCCAGATACAACGGCACGGAAACACAATCCTCATTACAACCACTTACACCGACATTTTCCAGCAGAGCCATTCGAGAGGTGGACACTGTTGGCTACAAATTTACATCATACACAGAACAATGGGAGGTTTCGCATTGGCTTTGTCGAGGGGCTGGGAGTTAGCACGGGTATGTGGTTGGGCAGGACTCTGTTCTGGATGCATGGCACAGCCAAGGGAAGCCAATCACTCAGCATTATCTTAACCTAGTTGTCAAGCAACGACAGGAGGGCTGGGAGGGAATACGATTAGAAGACCTGGCCTTTATCTGTTGACCTCATTCACTCATCAATACCAATGCCGGGCAGAGAAGGCAGGCAGGCAAAGCAAGAACGCAGGCAGACAGGCTAGCAGAGCAGGCAGAGAAGGCAGACAGGCAAGTGATTTCTAAGTAGACTCTGGGTGGAGACTGTTCGGGGCCTGCTTCTGGATGGCCCCAGAGTTGGGGGCAGGGAGGCCACGGGAGGAGAAGTTGTCTCGCCTTCATCGCTCTGAGGATTTTCACCAGCTGGATGTGCCATGGTGTTGGAGGAGACTGGATTGATTTATGGCTCCACCCTTCTATTCTGTATTAGAACTCTCTCTCTCTAGTGGTATATACTGTGTGTGCATGTGTTTCAGAGGTGATGATGGAATGTGTTAAATGCTCGTTATCAGTCAATTTCAACTTTCCCTAATGAATTATTTTATTACTTGAAAAGCCTCGTCTGAAATATGCATTTGATCTCATTTTTGTCACATTGCCTCTATATTTTTAGCTTGCAGCAATGAAATCCAGATTTAGATTTACAAAGCCCCATCAGAGAAAGCATGAGTCATGCCGTCGTCTTTATTGTTTGAGATAAAGTCTTTGCTGTTCGCCATAGGTTTGCCGTTTTTCTAGATACACGTTTTAAATCATGTATTTTATTTCCCGTTTCGTTTTCAGTGACACAAAGCACAATCTAAGATGAAAGAGAAAATCGTGCACTGTGAGAAAAACTAATATCATAGTGTTTTATTCAAGGAGAGTGGACATAAAAAGAGGATAACATATTTGTTTTGCATCTAGCAAGTACTTTCCCCTTACATTCTCATACGGAACAGACAACGGCACAGCCCTGTAGCATACTGGATTTATCAACCACCAGGACTTCTCGCCAAGGCACTCATAAAAGCCAAAAAAATGGAGGAAGTTATATTGCTATCTAATCTGACAAAGCTAACTGAAGCATTCCCAGACCATCTTAAAGCATGTCAGTGGTTGGAAAAGGGTATTTATCTCACCAACCAGTTGTGCAACGTTTTTTATGTCCGGGCCGAGACACCTCCAGCCATGCTGTTTCCATCCAAGATTATCTGTGTTTATCCTGTGGGTGACACGAAGGCTGAAGTCCATTCTATCCCCCTCATACGAAACACCCAGTGGTGGTAGTGATCGACAAATCCTGTTATCATCCTCCTTGACACTAACTCTGTGTGGTAGTGCATGACAGGAGCATGGAATGATCAGAAAGTGACATGAAACATGTTTTGACATATGGACAGGCAAAGCCACTCCCATACTGAGAAGATTGCTCATTTCTGAGTGCTGGTTAGAAATACTGAATGAACTATACAGAGTCAAACTGAAACTAGGATTAGTGTAAAATACTACAGATGGTGTACACCAGACAGCCCATAACCCCTCATGCCATTTCATCATTTTATCCTGTAAGCAATGTTAAAGTACACAATTCGGATACTGCGATAATGTAGATTAACTAATCATTCAACCGGATTGAAATACACAAGGCTCCACCCTCAAACATGTAGTAGTTTACAGTGGTGTAAAAGCTTTATAATGGACCCCAACACCAAGATGTGAGGCACTAGCAAACACAGCTGGAGTGTCAATCACATCTCCAAACATAGAGACGACAGCGGCTATACTGGCACGGCGCAGATTAACATCAAAGGGAATGAATGTTCAAATACACTCCTGAACGTTAAACAAATGTTGCTGAGATTAGGACAATGTTTTAAAACACCACAGTGTGGAGGACACGTCATGCATTTAGCAAAGCTCTAATCCCACTGGGGTGAGCAAATCTGAGATTATCAGGAACCCCTAGCCTTTGACTTCCTGATGCACAAATTACACACACACACACAAACAACGAGTGGAGGAGGATGTGAATGGGCATCGAGTGATAATGACAAACAATGAATGCTCCAGGACACAGACATGAATAAAAGTCAATTTCAATACATGCATTTTGTAAAGTAGGAAACAGATTCAAGTTCAAGATTAGATGTCTGTTAGTCTGAGTTTTCAGCCCAGGCTCTTGTTCATCTTAGTGTCAGGAAGATATTCTGACTCCAAGTGCAACCAGCAGACTCCTCTATAATTTATTGCCATAACAACAGCTAAGTATGGTTCCAGTTGACATGATCAATGGATAGTTTCCAGAAATCCATCTCACCCTGTCTTGAATGCCAAACATTACACATGATAGCAACAAACGCTAGCAGCAAAGCTGATATCATTTCTGTATTGCAGGCGTTATGTTTCAGACAGAGAGGTAGCATTCCTAATCTAGGCCTCTGTATTCCTTACATATCCCACCCTAGCTATAGTATGACTATATTTTGTTGTAAAATCAAAAACACTGAGTTTTAGATTGATATTGCTGAGTCATGGGATACTAATCACGTGTCATCGTGAGATCTTCTGGACAGTACGTGACCATCCTGTTCTGTCATGGTTATTGCCAAGACCAGATCCTACCACGGAGATAAATAAAACTGTCCAAATGTGTTCTAATTGTGACCGTGTGAGGCACTAACCATGCAAGTCACACTGAAGAATGAGGGCCATATGTTTTGCTTGTGTGCTAGCAAGAGTACAAGCTATGGCTCCATGTCTCCACCCTCACAATCCATCTGACACAATATACGAGGAGCTTTTCTCAACAACTTTGCCAGTGATTCACTGTCAGCCGACAATAGCTTGCAGGGAGATTTGTCAACAGGCTGACTCTTGGAAAACACATGTGTGGCCTCATCTGTGAGCTCTAATACATGGATCCAGTACATTTTTTACATTTAGTCATTTAGCAGACGCTCTTATCCAGAGCGACTTACAGTAAGTACAGGGCCATTCTCCCTGAGGCAAGTAGGGTGAAGTGCCTTGCCCAAGGACACAACGTCATTTGACACGGCCGGGAATCGAACTGGCAACCTTCAGATTACTAGTCCGACTCCCTCACCGCTCAGCCATCTGACTCCCTTGTACATGGACCCACTGGCAGAGATGCATTCATGTTGTTAACCCCTCACCCACCCCATATCTGGTCATTTCTATTTAACTGGGGAATCAGTGAGCAAATGGATCAAGCCCTAATCTTCCCCATCTAGAGGAGGGATCCGCCCTGAAAAATAGCTTAAAACTAACCCCCAGATTAACATCAAACGGACAGTAAAAATCAAGTGCATAGATTTGGAAGGTCCAGCTTCTTGAAGTAGAGATATCCTTGTGTTTGTGTTCACTTGTATGATTCATGAAGTGCACCATTTGTTTATGCAAAGCTTCTTACCGAGGCCCACTGAGAACTTAAATTGTTTAAGGGACCATACAAATAGCTTGGGCAATCCACATGCCTCTCTGTACTGCTAGACAAAGTGCAAAATACTTCACGTATTTAATGTCATGTACAGTCTTCAATATTTAATGACACATTTCAGAGTGAAAAGGTTCAATGTTGATGTAACTGCCCCCCCCCCCCCCCCCCAGATAAAAAAAACTTGAACCTGGGGTGCGGTGCAATAGCTTACTGATGGGAGGACCGTGTTTGCACACAACTCAGTACTAGATGTACCTATCCTTAATATTCACTGCGCGTCGTCAAAATCAATTGGCCGCAACAATTAAGACACTTCGGAAATGTTTAAGTGGAAACAAGAATCTGTAATGCAGCATGCAACAATGTAACCATTCCCGGCTTATTTTGTATCAACTTTCAGAGCCTGTGGCAATTTCTCCCAGGCAAGAAGATGGCTTCTTGGGTGCTTTGACGACTGCCGCTAGCTTTTACAGGGATGTTTGTATAACGTCTGTTCTTAAACATTGGCTATGTTATGACAGCACCCGTATAGCAATTACATCCTACTAAATATATCAAAATGTGATACTTGCATCAGCCAAAATAAATAGGACCAATTTAGCCGTGAACGTCTATAAACCAGGTGTCCAAAAACTTCACCAACATTCTCCCGACATGGACTAATCCCGACCAGGCTCCTGCACGGGATTTGATTTAAATACATGAAACTTTTGATTCAATTAAAAGCAGGGAACACAAACTTACGTGAAAACGAAGAATAAGGTGGTGGACCCCACAAGAAGTGTGGCAGCAGTAGAGACTGGGATGTATTTGGTGGGTTTAAATCTCTTTCCAACGCTGTTGGGCATTCTGTAATTTCCACATTCCTCAATTATTTATTCCGATGGAGGTGCATGTCAATTTCCAGTGTGCAATTTCAACAAATGGGTTAACGGTTTAACCAACTCGTCTATGGAACCGCTAAAAGCACACAGATACAAAGATAGACAGGCAGAAATACACCGCTCCGAAAGCCTGGAGATCCACCCTTGCAATCCAGCCCACTAGTGAGGTCACAGAAACGCTTGAAGGGTGGAGCTTCGATGCAAAACGCAAGAGGGATGCTCGAGCATAGTAGACTGCAAAATAAATAACTATATCATTAGGCCTAAGATTTAGAAAAGAGATGTGAATATAATCAAATATAATGTGTTAATTGTTGTTGGCGTGTTGTTGATATCATGTGGTTAAATTCCGTAAATATCCATTATTCTAAATCTAAAATTTGAAAAACAACTCACAAAATACACAATTATGCTTTCCACATTTTTTTTAATGAATGCATGGAGTGGAAAAAAACTGACACTGTACAGATTGCCTAGAGGAAAATATGATGGGCAACGGTAACCTAATTAAACAGAGTTTGAAGCATAGGGTTTGAAGCCTCAAAAACTATCCACCCGTTACTTATAATTGTGTTAAATCAAAGTTTTCTCGCATACTGTTGGCCCCCTCTAGTGGCAATAATGGTCACACTTTTGCGTTTATTTAATAACGAGCTCTATTGGTACTTCTGGGCAACCGTAGTTCCAAGCACTTTGACCAATCAGTCTGTTGAGCGACCAAGTCAAGCTGAATCCAGGTAGACAACCATTGGAGGGTTTATTTTTAGCCAGCGATTAAAGAGTCACATGAAGATATTCTTGCATGTCGAAAACCGCAGACAACCTCGAGATTATCCTGCCCTGAGTCTTTTCAAATCATCCCGTCGTTGTGCGTTACGTTAGGGAAGTAGCTTTAGCTCGTTGCCCGATCTAGTGTTTCTAGCAAGTATGTCATACCGGAAAACATTCAGACTTGTATGTGGGTTCGCGGGTGGGTCTGCTGTTCTAGTTTTCGCAGTAGCCGCCGCCGAATCTCGTGGGCATTTCGGTACCCACAGCCGGGGAGAGACCAGCCTATGGGGTCGAATTCCAGCTATCCAGGCTGCACAGCCGGTACAGACGTGGCCAGCGGGGAGTCATACAGCTGGACCAAGTGGACGTACCTGGGACTTTAACTGGGACAAGTATGAGTCTTATTTATAACGTCCGACATGTCGCTTAGTTGTACAGTCTAGAGCTGATTATTCAGAAGCGCTGATTATTCAGCAGCGCTGATTGACAAGAAGTCAATGAGGTTGATCGAGCTTAAACGTCTCTACGTTAATCTCCTCCGTTCCTCCTTGTCCTGAACTAGACGTGATCCAACTACGCTATTGAATGGAAAGAAGAAGGAGAGCTTGAGTGAAGACCCAAGCACAGAACAGGAGAATGGCAAACCCAAAGCCACACGCAACATCCTTCTAATTCGACATTCCCAGTACAATTTAAGTGGGACTGGAGACAAGGAGAGGATCCTCACACCACTAGGTGCATTGGAGACAGAAAATTCAGATCCCTACTATCTGCACTCTGTGCCCTTTGATTGTTTGTTAATATGTCTGAGCTCGAAAGTGAAGTTCCACAGTGGAGATTTAAGTGGTGAATGGTTCCAATGCTGTCAGCTGAATTGTGAGACTGTGTTTTTTTTGCACCAGGCCGGGAACAGGCAGAGCTGACTGGTCAGCGCCTAGCAACGCTGGGACTGAAGTATGACATCTTGATCCACTCAACCATGGCTAGGGCCACTGAGACCGCTCACATTATCAGCAAGCACCTCTCAGGTAACTTTTAAGTTCAACTTCAAGTTTGTGCTTCATACTGATTATTCAAATCAAATGTTATTGATATAGCCCTTCTTTCAATCAAGTCACATAGCGCTTCATAGATCAGCCCATATAATCACACATTCATAATCCTTTTGTTCAGTTACTCAGAAAAGAAATGTGATTTGTCTTTCTTTCTGCCTTTGGTGAAGGAGTAGAATTGGTGAGCTGTGATTTGTTGAGGGAGGGCGCGCCAATCGAGCCCGTGCCCCCAGTCACCCACTGGCAGCCTGATGCTGTGGTAAGACACACACACACCTGCTCTGGATTTCAACCGGGCCCCTGGTCCAGTTTCACATCATTAATTCACAAAAGCTGTGCATTAAGGTTCCATTTACCGCTATGGTAGGCCCAGTACACCCCTTGTTTGGGGTCAGATAGCTGAGCGGTTAGGGAGTCGGGCTATTAATCAGAAGGTTGTTGGTTCCTGGCCGTGTCAAATGACGTTGTGTCCTTGGGCAAGGCACTTTACCCTACTTGCCTCGGGGAGAATGTCCCTGTACTTACTGTAAGTCGCTCTGGATAAGATCGTCTGCTAAATGACTAAATGTAAAGGGGCAGTTGGAGGTTCTGTCGCAAAAACCAGATCCATGTTTACATCCACCTACCCCTGGACATCCCAACTTCCCCCGTACCAAGTTTCCTTGTACGGCTTAGCCGTAAGAAAGTGTAACTACATACCTGTTTTTAATGTACCAACAATGTTACACAGTAGTTCATGAAACCTTAATGTGAACTGTTGCCGTTTATTCAGTTTCACTTGGTCTGTTATATCCGCTGTGAAATTTCCATGCATTCTTTGTCACCCTCCTGTGTTGTCTGTTGTCTGTCTTACCATATTGGATCCGTTTCCAGCTCCTCTCAACACTGAATACATCATGAATTGCACTGCGATGACAATGCTATTCAATGCAGTGCAATGGAATGTATTTAGGGTCTGTTTGACATGTCTCTCCACGCACCCTCCTTGCTGTGTTCAGCAGTACCACGAGGACGGGGCTAGAATCGAGGCGGCGTTCCGCCGGTACATCCACCGGGCCGACGCCAAGCAGACGGAGGACAGCTACGAGGTCATCGTCTGTCATGCCAACGTCATTCGCTATTTCGTTTGCAGGTGTGTTGGGCCAGTCGGCCTGCCCCATTTTCTGGCTAGGGCGACCGTTTTGCTTTACCACTGTCTGGGCCCATGCCCTTAGGACTCGCAGGCATTGCATTACTTTATGTTGACGTGTCCTCAATAATAGATGCTTCGGGATGGTTTTCGAAAATGTGGAAAGTCCCTGCTTGTATGTTAGGCTTCATGTTTGTGTGTGTGTGTGTGTGTCTCAGAGCTCTCCAGTTTCCTCCAGAGGGCTGGCTCAGGATGGGCCTCAACAACGGCAGCATCACCTGGCTCACCATCCGACCCAGCGGCAGGGTGGCGCTGAGGACTCTGGGAGATTCCGGCTTCATGCCTCCAGACAAGCTCACACGGACCTGACCCCCCCCCCCCCTTTGCCATGGCGACAGGCGATCGGTCGCAGGGCTCATCCGCTCTCTATTTTTCCTTCAGTGTCTTGAGAGTTAACTGTCAGTGTTATTTTTGTGAACGTGCGACGAATGCTACCTTGATGTGGTGTTGTGGTCTCTCCCCGTGCCGTACGTTTGCATTGCATCTCGGGAGCGCCTTATCCCTGCAGGGTTTGTACTGAACAGAGGGGAGCGCATGGGATCTGACCGCTGTTATGGGCGCCTGAGGAGCCAAGCAGGTTGAAAGACAACTCACCCGATGACGGTCATTCAACATGAATGTAACCTTTTTAAAGAATTTTGAAGAAACGGCTACGTCAAAAGAGAATTCAAACATATTTCTTCGTTTTTACGGCTAACGCATATACCAAGATTTTTTTTCATGTGTTTGTGTAAGTGGAAACTTGGAATAAACTGTCATGGTATTGAGTTCCGCGGTCGTGTTTCACTCGGGGGGTTTCCGGGAACAGGATTGATAACCAGGAAAAAGGGAAGTGGCTCGAAGGACAGGGAAGTTTTATTGATTTCTTGAAAGCAAACGAATTTCGGACATACAGAAAAAGGGAGAAATAACACCATGAAAGTTTTTAATAAAGCACAGAATGCCAAAGCACAATAAGCATGTTTTAAGTATTTAGGTGCATTTTTGCAGAATTCCACATTCATGAAACCAGGATGACGTGGGTCCTCAACTTTGAGCACAAGCACAACAATCCAATCCTCTCAATGAAGGCGTTACCCTCAAATCCAGACGTTTATTTCAGGGATTTCACATTCAATATACCAACGTCCTTCACACGCTGACCAGCAGTCAGTCTGTATGAGTTATTAGTAGCCGATTTGGATAGACAGCTTTTGATTTCTAAGTTCAGCTTTGCTGACATTCTTTTCTTATACAGCAGTTTACATATATCTAAACGGGAACATTGTACAGCTTGGCCAGTTTGTCACAACTTCTTAAACATTCACATTCAATCAACTGGTACACATCTTGAATAGGCAGTGGCATGGTTAAGTACTGCTAACTTGTCTCCTGTTGAGGAAACCAGGAGACCCTTTCATATAATTTTATTTAGACAGTTATAGACAATAAGTTACACCTCCTGGAAGTGAAACCACCGCGAAAATGAACAGGATGAACAAATCAACATTAGTACCTGAAAATTGAACACATCTTTATTTGTTAAATTAAATAAAACATGGAAGATCTCATTGTACTGTTCATCATGTTTCCCATGTTTAAAGCCAACAAACAGTGGACATGTTTGGTTTCTGTAGTCAAGTTACATCAACTTAACACACTGAACAAGATGTGGCAAATTTGGACAGAAGACTGGTCCATTGTTTCAGAAAATTAAGGCAATTTCTGAAAGTGACAGAAAAAAAACAGGAATTGGCAGTTTGTTCACACATAATAAAAACTTGGTTTTGTGCTACTGACTGACATACCAAAAATAAATCCTTAAAATATTGACATTTCTTTAATTTATTTTTTTAAAAACATCTATTTTCATTTAGCTTCATCTGCATCGAGGACTCTACACTGAGCTCCAGTGAACACCTATCTTTCAGGGAGTGCGGCTGTATTAATAGTTATTCAAAACAAATTGACTTGAGCTATGATACAGGTTCTTCACACTTATTATGAACACCTTCTTACTTTCAACTCGACAATGTCCACACTCCTACAGTACACACATTGTAAATTAACCCCCGTTTTTCCTCTTTTAAAATCCAGAGTGTACATCACAACCCGACATACTGAGAATCCCGTATGCAATATATAGAAGTACCACTACATGAATACAAATCCTCAAGACACTTGTGCATATTTTTTTGTTGTTTGTTAGGTATGTGGCTCTGAGCACAGCCTCGTTGTTGGAGCTGTGTCCTTTCTGGCCGTGTTTGGGGAAGAGGGCTTTAGCTGGGCTTGGCTTTGGGGGGGGGGGCTAAATGGGGGGGTCGTTGAAGTGCTTGAAGCGGAGGCGCTGGATGTAGCTGGCGTGTGCAGGGTTGTAGCGGCTGGGGCTGGGGAGGTCTGGGGAGCCAGGGTGCCTGGCTGGGCTGTAGCGCCCCCCCGGAGACACCAGGCTGCTGGCTGGGGAGCCCGGAGGGTGGGGGGCCTGCGTCCTGGCTCTCTGGTTCTTCACCACAGCAGGGCTGGGCCAGCTGACACACACACACACACACACATCAGCATCATCAAAGCCTCGGGGGTCTGAGCATTACTCGGGGGGTTTCCCCAGTTCACGAGTGTATTCGGTGTCAACATTCAAATGTATACAAATCAACAGCGTGGAACACAAGGCGTGAATGCGCGTCGAACTGTGACTGACCTTTGCATCTGGGATGAGGAGTACGTCTGCATAGTGCTCTTCCATTTGTGAATGGCCGGGTATTTCTGGCCATCCACGTCTACGGCTTCTATTGCTGACAAGACTTCTCTGTCCAACTTGGTCGGCGAGTCCCTTAAAACGAGAGAACGAAACCAGAGATTCAATGACACTCTCTTCACTCAGCACACGCTTTCATCCGAGAGCGGAAATAGAAATAGTGCGAATGAAGTGAAACCAAGGATAGGGACAAGGACACATTGTTTCCGAGTCAGCCTCCAACTCACCCTTCGATGAAGAGTCCTTTCCTGATACGGGGCGGAGTTCGGACGAGGTACTCGTGGGAGTTGTCCAGGGACTTGTAGGAGCCGGACGACCCTGAGCCGCTCACGTCTCTCCCCCCGTGGTCCCAGGACTTGGACCGGGCGCACAGCGAATGCCCATGCCCCCCCGCCACCGCCGCGCCCCCCCCGCTAGTCCTCAGCCCCGCGGCTTCCAGACTCTCCTCCGCCGTGAGGTACTCCTCGGAGCTCCCGCTCCCGCACCTGTCCTCCCCCGACCGCCACCCCGCCTCCCCCGCCGGAGGCTCGGAGCCCGCCCGCTCGAACGCCGCGTCCTGGTCGGAGGGCTCCAGCGACAGACGGCCCACCCCGAAAGCTATCTCGGCCGGGGGAACGAGGCAGTCCCTGGGCTCGCGGTGGCTCCTCTGGCCCCCGCTCCTCCGCCGCTCCCGGCCGCAGGGCCCGTCCACGCCGTCTTGCAGGGACATCCTCTCAAACTCCACCATCAGGTTGGAGATGGGCGACAGCAGGCAGGCGGATGAGGAGGGCGAGGAGGTGGCGGAGGAGGAGGCGCGGGGAGGCGCCCCCTTGTCCCCGTTGTGAGTCCTGGCGGGGGGGGAGGGGCACGGGCCGTTCTTGCACACCGTCACCGCCGACAGGAGGCTGGCGTCCGAGCACAGCAGGTCGCACTCCGCCGCCGTCTCGATGAGGTCGGCGCCGCGGCGGTGGTGGTGGTGGTGCAACACGGGCAGGATGTGGAACTCGCGGCCGACGGCGCCCTTCAGGCTGTCCTTGGCGCCGGCGGACGAGGTGATGCTGGTCAGGGCGGCGTTCTGCCGGTTCTTCATCTCCTCCAGGCTGATGTCATCGCCCTCGTCCAGGAAGGCGCCCACCGAGATGGAGTTGCAGAACTTCTTGGGCTTGCCTGCACATAGATGGACAGAAGAAGAAGAAAAAAAAACAGTTAGCGGTTATGCATCGACGGAATCATCCAGAAGCCAAAATAATCTTGTCGTGTTGATTTTTGAGGGTAGAAAAAGCCACGTTTCCTAGCGGGGCTGGCAGAGCAGAACAGGCTGGCTTCTACCTGGGGAGGGGGTCCTGAACCGGTTGGTTGTCTCGTTCTCCCCGGCCTCCTCGTGAGCGCGCTCGCTGAAGTCCTTCTTGCCCAGGAAGTCCTCCAGCTTGCGCAGGCCGTCCGCGGACGACAGGTCCACAAAGCTGTCCAGGAAGTCCCAGTACTCTGCCCAGGGATGACCCAGCTCCCTGGCCAAGTCTCTGTGGAACGACACACAACTGCTGTTAGAGCATCAACCCCCACTGCTGTAGCCTGGCGTTGTCATGACAGGGATGCTGAATGGATACGTTGTTTTAACGTTATTATTCCAGGCGTGTGGTTATTCCAGGCGACCTACCTGCCCACTCTCTCCGCCCCGCGGTCAGGGTCCGACTTGAGGATATTTTTAAAATGCCCCGCCCTATCCCTGGGGGGAGTCTTCCACACCCTGCGGAACTCATCAGCCTGCAAGAGGGGACGTGTTTCCCGGTTACACACTTCCTGCAGTTCTCAAGCACGTAACGTGAAAATAGTCTTTGTTCATGCATGTGATGCGTGGACGGAGGGAAAACGGCACTGGCCTTCGAGGGGCTCAGAGGGCCTGCGAATGCCCTGACTGCCATGATGGGGTCGATTGGACTCCTTGCGAACTGGGAAACCAGCGAATGAGGAAGGCTCTCTGATGGTTCAGGTGACCAGGAAGCACCAATCACAGGCTGAGAGGAGTTGTCCGTGGCCCTCAGCAAGGGTATATAACAGCGGTCTGAAAGACGATACGTGATTAGAAAATGTGACGGTTTTTACGTGATTAGGATAATTCGATAAAAAAAAAAAAAATGGAGACTGACCTTCCAAATAGTCACAGATCTTCTGCTTGGCTTCCTGGGTTTTGTTTTTTCTTTCACATATCACCTGTCAGGCCGACCCGTTGAGAAGAAAGTTATTCAGTCGTCGACACAAGTGTTAAACAAACACTTTAGGGAGTACTTACCTCAAATGGCTTCTGGTCGTACTTGTTCTTGCAATGTTTATCTGTGTCGGGGTGGGAGCACAGGACATTCACCACTTCAGGGCAACCGAATTTACAAGCAAAGTGAAGCGGCGTCTCGAATCCCTGGGTCCAAGAAAGACAAGAGCGCAAGGTAAACCAAGACGCTCCACACACCCCCCATTACCGGCGGGCCTGTTGCCAAGAGACACAAATCAGTACGCAGACAGAGACGCTTGTGCGACTCACCGCCTTGTCTGGAGTGTTGAGGTACAGGTCTATGATGTAGCGGATGCGTTTCTGCAGCATGGCCTCCAGGTCGTCTGGGTACATGAGGCGCATGAAGTCCGGGTTCTCCAGGATGTCCAGCAGGAGCTGGGCTACGCCCGGCTGGTTCTCCTTGGCCGCCACGTGCATGACGTTGTACCGGCAGCCCTCCTGACGGCGTGAACAACACGGGGAGCACGGAAGCAGGGGATGAAGCGAGCTGGGAAAGCGTTTGTTTACAAAACGCTGACTCACAGATTTGAAGGAGTCAGGAGGAACCGTTGCCCTATTTAGCATCAAGTGTCGCAATATTTATCTTAACTATCTCCACCGTTTCTACAGCGATAGGCAACAGTCTAAGGCAACTTATTTTCAATAAGAATCCTTGCCGGCCGGCCAGAGAGCTGCCGGGTGACACCCTTCCTCACCTGCACGACGGTAGGGTTGTCCCCCGAGCCGATGAGATAGCGCGGGTTGCTCCAGACCAGCTCGCGGAAGGCCACCTCGTCCCCCTTCTCCACGGCCTTGCGCAGCTTGGCCGTCAGGTCCTGCGTGCGAGGGCTCTTGAAGCTGTTGGCCCGCTCTCGGTTGATGGCGTCCACCTCCATCACTGGAACGTTGTCTGCTGTGGGGACACGGTTCGATAAGGAGGGGGGAAGGAGAGCCATACAGTGGGAGTGGGACCTGGCAAAAGGAGAGGGCAGGGTTTTGTGGGGGGGGGGGGGGGGGGGGGGGTATCACGTACCCTTGCACAGAGCCAGGCCTGGCTTCACGGGGGACACACAGGGAGTGGACTTGCTGGGGGAGGGGTAGTAGTCACAGACCCCTCTGGCAAACTTCTCCGCATCTTCCCGGTTGGCAAAGGCTTTGAATCGAGCTCCTTTCATCGTCTTCACCGCCTGAAGAGCCTCCTTCTTGTCTGAATAGACGTGCGCCCTCTCTGCGGGCGGGCGTGAAGGAGGAGGGACGGTTAGCAATGCATACCACCTCATTATGGGACGCCTCACAACTGTTTAGCAGTCCTATGTTAAATGCTTCTAAAAGGGGGGATTTTAGGATGTATGAAGTAAAAAATTCAATTAAAAAAACTACTCTAATCAACACCGGTTTTCATTCAACTCCAATCAGGAAACAGTTGTGTAACCCCTCCAAAGGCACGCTAGGATTGGCAGAGGAATGAACACAAACAACTGGTATTGACTGAAAACAGGGATAACCTCCAAACAGCAAGGTCAGACAAACAACAACAAAGAGGACTTTACCTGACCAGGGGTTACTTAGGTACTGCGTCCAACCTGTGGATAGCCAGCGTACAACCTGTTTATAACCTTGTCCATAACCTGCTTAGATGTACTGCTCTAACTGCAAAAGGGGATGAATGATGTACCTTTTCGAAGGCATCAACAAACCCTCTCTCTGCCTTTGCATCGCTTGTGAACGCCGCCGCGAACAACACGGCACAGAAACAAGACGGGAGGTGTGTGTGTGTGTCCCCTCTTACCATTTCTAGCCAGCACGTCTTCCCACAGCGGACAGACTCCGTAGTAGAGCGTCGGGGACACGGGGGCGCTCTTCGAAGGAGCGTCCGTTTTAGACTGGGAGCCAGCGTCCGTCGCGCCGACGCTCCAAGGCGTCCCCGACTCGACGGAGAGCTGCTCCTCCTCCGGGGGGTTCAGTCCTATGCCGTAGCCAAAGTCCATGTCCTCGCTGGCGGCCTGCAGCGGAGGGGCGGCGGCGGATGTGGCACGTGATGACGCTGGCACAGGTTTGGCCTGGTCGGCCCCAGCGGCGGCACTGTCGGCGTCCGCCGCGGCATTGCTGTCCGTCTCGACGGCGCTGCCCCCCGCCCCGGCTAGGACTCGCGCCAGCTTCCTCTCGAAGATGGCCCGGGTGGTGGCCGTGATCGGACCACACTTGAGGTCGGCTCTGGTGAACTCCTCGCGAAGCTCGTCCGAACTTAGCCCCCTCAGCCTGGTCAGAACCGCCTCCATGCTTCAGCTACGTACGGGGGAAATAGCGGTTCAAAGGGTTCAGTGGCGTTAACTAGTTTGTAGCAAGTTGAAAGAAAGACATGAGTAATTTGATGACATTGATAAGCTATTACACTTTGATCCATATGGTTGTGAACACAACCAACTCTACCATAGATTAATCTGCATTCTACTGTAAATACATGCCTGTGAACCTAGGTCTGGGGAAAGTGTTTTTATATCACGAAATGCATATAAAAACATATTATTATATATTTTTTGGAACAGTGACTTTGTACTGTGATTCTCCATGCTTCCATGACTAAACTTGAAGTGATCAAATTTGACAACAGTGAATAAGCACAAAGCAGCGCATCAGAACGCCAGCAAACTAGACCCTTGGTGAGCCTGTGCCAATTGAGATTATATCAAATAACAGCTATGCACTCTGAACAAATGGCCAAAGACTGTATGCACCGTCTTGGACAGCCATTTAGCTACTTGAACAGCACACGCCAAGAACATCTATTGAGCATTATTCAATATGCAATCCGTTCAGAGATTAAGCAAATTGCATTAGGCACAAATGCTTTGATCCAAATCTCGTTATGATCGGGCAAAATGTAGCAGAGCAGCCTGTTTACATGTGACTGCTCACCGATTTCTGAAGGGAGAGGGATAAACCATAATTTGCTATTTTAGCCAATACAATCCCACGCTGTCACGCCCAAGTGCCGTTCCTGATAATTTAGCTTCCTAGCTAGCTAGCCTTTCCGAGCAGTATCAATTTGATATCTCATGTCTTCATGGTGATGTTGCTGATATAATGTTTATGTAAAAATGACAAGCGGCAAATATACCTCTGTACTTACCGGGGGTCATTTCAATTGCTGATCTTGAACAATAAGGGTAATCTTTTTTAAATTTGCAGATATAAACAGTTGAAACAGACACAATGCTCAAGACGGTCTGGAATAGTCTCATTGTTTACAACGTAATGTGCGCATGCTCCCTTCCAAGGGAGGGCATCATGCTCGCAAATCTGACAAGTTAGCGCTAGCTAGCGGTTCAAAGTACAGAGGCGACGACTAGTTATCAGCAAGCTGCAAGAACGACAATGAGCCATCTTACGACATGAAGCAACGATTACGTTTGAACCCATTTGAATGTGAAATGTATGTGGCTGGCTAATCAGCACAGCCACTTTGGTAGCTATAGTTATGAGAAATAGCTAGGCCAGCAAACGTAAGCAGGTAGCTAGAAGTGTGTTAGCAAGCTAGCATCATGCTACCAACAAGTTCGAGATTTCTTTTATGTAAAATCTGATCAAAACGCGTGTGCACATACATCCATTTGTTAATGCAGTCAATAGCTTGGCAATAACCACACACGCAAACATTGTGATGACAACATATAAGATCTACGTAGTTAACATGCTAACCTCCTGCTCAGCTCCCTGGATGCCCGCACCGCGACGGTTTAAAAATGTGTTCAGGAAGGACCTCAGAGTTAACAAAAAAAATGCCAGACCAAAACTGGAATAAATTCTCTGTTAAATTCGGCAAATTGAAGAAAATCTCTGTAAACATATTTTATTGAAGAAAAAAAAATGTTGCAGTGGATGAAATAAAGACGTGGACAAAAACTGATGAATAGTGCAATTTTTATGCGATAATTATAGTTACACCAATACAGCTCCCAAAAAGTATATTTTGTATTGGAATTAATCAATTACCTCAACTGTTGCAGATTGTTTATGCTAAACAGCAAATACAGTCGCAGCGTTAAGCTTTCTTGTACCCACTTTGTTTGCCAACAAATGTTATGTTAAAATACAGTTAGGCTATTGTTAAAGGTAGATTTATGCAGTCATTTTTGTCGAGATCCGCGTCTCCGACATAGACATATACAGACCCTTGAAAACACAGTATTAGAGATTATGTTGGTTTGTTGCTACCAGTCAAATGCAAATGGCTCTGCCTTTGACTAATAATTATCCCTTTGAACATATACGCAGATTATAACAGTGTGGTTAAAGAAAGCAATTGGTTTTGCTTGACAGACAGATTGTGAATATAAACACACTAAAACATGTTGTTTTCCGTATCTGCGGTTTCCAAAATCATATTCGTAGTTCACGTTTCACCGTTGTCAAATGTTCAGATGAGCAGGGAAACTAGTAAGAGAAAAAAAATAGAGAACCCTGTTCAATATATTAACCTCTGCAAAATGCTCATTTTCATGCCAATGAAAAACAGAAATAAAATAAAAACAATTTAGGGGTGGACATATTTGTAACAAATGGAACAATATTAACTACACCAAAAGTTGAACATCTGAGCATCATAGTAGTAACATTTTCTTAAGTTATCTTACACCCTTCCCATGTAGCCCTCTTGAAGTTAGTTACAGTAAACTCTTATCAAACTCTTAACACCCCAAATAATTTACATTTAACCATAGCATTTTGATTAGCAAACAGTACAATCATACAAAGTAACCTATTTACCATATCATACACACTTTCAATAGAAGAACGTTTCAAACCATACATTTAATCCTTCGACAGCATATCACAGATTCCTTCCATACACAACATCACTAGTCCTAGTCATACCACAAACAAGCCTACTTAGATCGTTGGAAAGAAAATAAAAGTTGAAATTGTGTTTTTAGAACCCACAACGATATCTTGATTGCAAACTTGACTAAAGGAATTGTGCCTGTTTAATGAGAGGCCATTATAAACTCAACAGATGGTAATGGCGTGAAATTTGAGCTGTGAAAAGTATATAATAATGAGTCGCAACAGTTTCAAACAGTCATGGGACAGCTGACTCAAATGAATGGAATGAGTGATTTCAGTGTCAGGTTTAAGTGTCAGGCACAAGAGAATGGAAGAACAGGTCAGATAGTGCATGTAACCCAGAATCTTATACTGTAGCAGGACACCAACAGCAGCCGTATGTAAATCAAACTAGGGAAAGGATGAATTACAACAGACAATTTCAAGTTGTCGCTTTCCGATTAAAATTATTAATTTCTGAACAGCAAATAAATAAATATCCAAAAAAGTAAGTAACAAAAATATAGTTCAAAGAATGAGTAAAGCTATGGTATAGTATTACTTGCACAAGCGCTATCTGTGCCGATGGGATAATGCCAAATGTTGGCAGCCATTATCGGAGATGATAAAGATATGAGAGGATAAAAACAAAAACAAAAACAAAGGAAAAGTGCCCTCTGTGGATAAAACTCCACCACTCTCCTGCATTACGACGCCTGAGGCTCCTCCTCCGCTGAGTGATTCTCCACCACATCGTTCAGGGGGGAGGAGGGGCCAGTCGAGTCACTGTCCTGCACCCCAAGTCGGGCTAGCTCCTCCTCAGCGCTGGTCAGTGAGCTCATGGACTCGTGTACCGTGACTGTGTGTTCCTCCATCTGCTTCTGAAGGCTGTCCATCTCCTGCCTGAAGCAAAAAACAACAACAACCGAATGTAAAGTGTGTGTGTGTGTATATCATCTTATATTATCCTAGACATCATATAAATATACATATGATACATGGCACTTGAAAGACAAGTCACAAATGAAAACATTTACCCCATGCAGTTCTATCAACATAAACTCGACAAACGAGAGACATAATCGTACTTGAGTTGACGTAGACAGTTGTGTAGATTATTGAGGGGCTCCTTGTTGACGGAGGCCGAGGGCTTCAATAGCTCGTCCAGCAGGGAGGCAGGCACAGGACAGTCTGGGATCTTCACTGGAGTCACTGGGTTGGATGGATTCCCATCCCCCTTCAACTCCATACGTTGCTGTTCCGTTGGACCAAGTGACACATTAACAACATCACGTAAACTTTGTACTGAGACAAATTCAAAATAGCCGGCTTTAAGGATGAGATACAAGCTAGGTTTTAGTTGACGTTACGTTATATTTGATTCGTTTGGCAGGCGCTTTTGAACAGTCTGTATTTATAAGATACATTGCAAAGGAAGTGCATCGCGGCTACCAGGCATGCTGAACACGGTGAAATAGTATCTCAAGTACAATACTATATAGTAGGGTACAGCAAAAAGATCGAAATACAATATGACATCATCCACAGCAGCAAAAACAGCGTCAACGCTTACCTTCCTCATGCGGGTCTGTTTTAGGTCCAGTTTGAGCTGCTGGTTCTGAAGGAGGACTGTCTTCATGCTGTTCCTTAGCTCGCCCACTTTCGCCTGCAGCATGAACTTATCCTTCCGGGTGCTCCCCAGTTCCTCCTGCGCAGACTCCAGCTCCACTTTGATGCTCTGAGACGGACAGGAAGCCAAGGTCAGGCACCAAAAAATAATAATAACAAAGTGTCGAAAAGGAGCCCCGACAATGGCCGGGAAAGGAGCCAGATCCAGGTGTGCTCACCTGTAGGGCGGTCTGTACGGCGTCCAGCTCCCTGTGACTGCACTCCTCCAGCAGCTCCAGCTGCTGTTTCTGGGCCTCCATCTCCCTCTGCTTCTGCTCCACCTCCCACTTCAAGTCCTCGACCTGGGCGGAGAGAGGTCAGGTGATGAGAGACGGGGGTTTTGGACTGGACTATACCCCGGTCACCACCTAGCGGAGGTCTGGTTGCGTGTACAGGGGGGGTGGCTGGAGGCTTCGTACCTCCTGGTTGATGAGCGGCTGCTTGTTGAGCTCCTCGTCCAGCTGTTTCTGGAGGATCTGCAGCTGGGAGTGCGCGTTCGATAACTCCTCCTGGAACCTGGACACTTCCTGAGAATGTTTTTCATCCTGAGACCTTCAGTGTTAACAGGGCGGGCGGGGTGGGGGGGGGGGGGGGTGACCAATGCACAAATAAATCAGTTCATATTAGTCATATGAATGAAGAAAAACAACGACTAACCAAATGAGTCATATTCTGATTTGAATATAAGCAACAGCAGAAATATTAGTCGTGCCTCAGGCCACGCGGCAGAGGGACGAAGTGGGGACTCACTGTAGCTTGCACGCCTCGCTATGCAGAGCCTTCACCAGCTCCTCCTTGGCCTGCAGATCCTTCTTGATCTCGCACAGCTCCAGCATGGCTGCCCGGTAGTGACGCCTGTTGTGAGCCGCCTCTGCCTTCGCTGCTGCCACCTAGAGGACAGGAGCCAGGCTTACACTCTGACAGGCTTCCAGACCAGGGAGAGTGGGTGGGTGGGTGGGGGGGGTCGAGTGTTTGAATGGCAAAGCGATGACGTGGGGGTGGGTTTGTTTACCTGCTCTTTGAGGTCTTTGACTTTGGCCCTCTCCTTCTCCAGGGACTCCTGCAGCGTCTGAACCAACTGCTTCATCTGCTGGTCCTCCTCCTCCTTCCGCCTCAGAACAGCTTGGACCTGAAGATTGAGCTGGACCAGATCGGCCTCTCTCTTGGCGAGGGCCGTCTCCAGGATGTTGGTGTGCTCCCGCAGCGCGTGGTGGGACTGCCCGAGCCCCGTCAGCTTGCCTTTCTCGTGCTCCAGCTCCAGCGCCAGCTTCTTGTTGGCGTCCTCCAGCTTCCTGATCCTCCTCTTGAAGCATCGCGCCTCCTGAAGCTGTCAACCACCGGACAAATCCCCGAATTTAAGCACAAAACACCGTACCTAGCGATTCTTTCTGTACATACCGACTTTTCCCAACTTGGGCCCCAGTCTCTCACCTCGTCCTCAAGTTCCATGACCTTCTCCTGGTACTCCTCCAGCTCGGTGGAGGTGAGGTTGATGACCTCCTGAAGCTCCTTCTCCAGCATGGCCTTGTTGTGACTCACAGCCTTCAGCTCACCCTGCAGGGCCTCAAGTTTGTCCTGGAACAACACAACACACACATTCGAGACTGAGCGCGGTCAACGGTCGTCTTTTCGGGGGTCAGCTTTGCTTTCGAAAGTCCACTTCCCCGTACCTGGAAGGCCTTGCGGTCTCCTCCCTCCGCGACCTGGGCCTTGAGTTTGACCACCTCCGCCTCGGTGGCCTCCTTGCCGGTGAGGGCCTCCTGGAGCCGGCGGCTCAGGATCCCCACCGCGTTCTCGTAGGCCTTGTGCTTGGCCTTCACCTCCTTCTGCGCGCTGGTCAAATCGGTCCCCAGGCGCTTCATCCGCACCTTCTGTTCCGAGATGGCCCTGCGGGCGGGACGTTGCAAAGCCATGTTTTCGTGCGGTAACGGTGTATCGATTTCTCTATTTATGCTACAAGTCGTCACGCGCCCGTCCTCTGAAAAGAAACTCAGCGTGGAGTCCGCGGACACGGCTATCTCTATGGGAACCATAGAGATATGGTTGAGTGACTCACTTCTTGGCGTCACCCTGCATCTGTTCCACCTGCTTCCTCAAGCCCTCGTTCTCCTCCGTCACAGCTGCTAGCTGGCTCTGGTCAAACTGCAGAGACTGGTGAGCACAGAGGGATGCAGTCAAACACAGTACCCACAGGCTTTACACAAAATGGCTGATAGTGGAGCCATTTACTATGTACTTCTAGACATGCACACAATTACGAAGTGTGACCATACTGAAAAGTGGGGCCATAACACCACTGAAGGACTTACATGGACTTGCCCTAAGGTAAGACTTCTAGCCAAATGCAAGTTTATACGGTCACAGTAACTATCTTCCAACTTCCCCCGTGTCTATATTCCCAAAGAGTAAATAATGTAAAAAACAATTTAAAAAAAAAAGTAGACATTTAGCATTTATCCAAGAGGGATTTGAACGTACGACCTCTAGATCTGCAGTCAAAGTCTCTACCACCGAGCTACACCGGTATCCTTTAAAAAGCTGCAGTTGACAATGCTTGTAGATCCCAGCAGCGTACCTGAACCTGGTTCTCCAGCTGGCCTCTCTCGGTCTGAACAGCCTGCAGGTGGGCCTCCAGACTGTTCATCTGCTCCTGGACACGAGTCACCTCCTTCTGCAGCCGGCTCTGCTCCAGTTCGGCCTTCTGCTTCTCCCCCTGGGCGCTCAGCAGCTCCTGCTTCAGGCCCTTCACCTCCGACACCAGGCGCTTTTTGGTGGACTTGAGTTCGCTGATCAACTGGTCCTTGGAGGTGGCATCCCGCCGATAGGCTTCGACCATGACCTGTGGTGTTCGGAAATGGGAGAGGGAGTTGGGTTGTGTGTGTGTGTGTGTGTGTGCGTTACCTCTATTAGGGAACTAACAACACCTACCTTCTGTTGCTGAAACTGATCTTTCAGCTTCTGGGCGTGTTTCTTCAGTGTACCATTTTCCTGCTGCAGAGATTCAATCTAAAACGCAGAACAAAAACAAAACAAACGCAAGCTCATCCACTCGGACTCCGTATCAAGCATCAGGCGGCGTTAAAACGAACCGCGTGCGCGTCCTCCGGGCTAAGCCGGGGCCGGCTCTTCTCACCTGCGATGTTTTGACCTGGACTTCCTGCCTGAGCTGGTCCAGCACGTCCGAGGCCACCAGCACTTCCTCTCCCAGCCGCTCCGCCCCCTCGTCCAGCTGGCTCTTGTCTGCCCTGGCGGCCTGCAGCGCCACCTCCAGGACTATCTTCTCGTTCCGCAGGAACTGGATGGTGTCGTCCTTGGCGCCGGCCTCCGCCTGCAGCTCGCCCAGCTGGGCCTCCAGCTCCAGGTAGCGGGCCTCCAGCTGGTTGATGGACTGCTCTTTGGTTTGCAGGGTCTCCTGGGTGCTCGTCAGCAACCTCATCAGCTCCAGGTGCTCCTTCTGGAGGGACTCCAGCTGCACGGCCTTCTGGGATAGGGTTAACCTAACCTGGAGAGAGCCGAGAGAGAGAGACGACAGAGAGAGGGGACTGTGAGAACCCCCGGGGGGGAAGACGCGGAAGGACTTGGGACCCAGAGGTTGGCGGAGGTCTGACCTGCTCCAGTTCCCTCTCCAGAGCGCTGGCCGTGTTGGCCAGCTTCAGCAGGTGCTCCCGCTCCTCCTCAAACTCCTCCAGCTTGTGCGTGAGGTCGTCCTCCACCATGCTCTTGGCGTCCTGGATCTGCTGGTAGGCCGCTTCCTGAGTCATCATGTCAGCCTGGAATGGACCAAAAAAGAAGACAGGTCAGATGTGAAAGAATGGTGAACACGCAGCCTTGGTAATCGATATTAATTCGAATTCCCCTCCGAACTACAAGTATTTATATTTCCGATGGGTAGACCAGATGATACCACTGACGTAATTACACAATTAATGATACCACTGGTATAAATTATTTTATAATTACACGTGATGCAATTACAATCATTTCAGTGGGTTCAGTAGTTGTTACAGGTCTCCTGTACCTCGATGCTCTGCAGCTGCACAGCGATGCGCTCCTTCTCCTTGATGGAGCGGTGCTGGGTCTCAGTCAGCTGGTGGGACAGGGTCACGTTCTCCAGCTTCAGGTGCTCCAGCACTCCCACCTGGTTCATCTGACCCACCTGGACCAAGAACGGACACACGACCACTACCGTCACATCTCAACTGTCCCCACAGCCAGCTCCATCGTCAGCTAGCAAGTCAACGCCATCCTTTCGTCCATCTCCATCATCCACTCGCAAGTCAGCGACATCAATTCGACCATCTCCACCATCCACTTCAGTAACTTTGCGATATGCCGTAATAATAGACCATTCCTAGACTCAAACAAACTACTTAATTTTTTGGAATGATGCAGTTCTGTTGTTCTGCTCTATTTCTATAACTACATGCCTTTCTTATCAAGGCATGGTCATGTTGAACCTTTCAACAAACTCTAAAGCATTTCAGCATCAAGCCTTTGACAGCAGTCAAAAAGCCTTACCTGCATGTTGGCCATCTCTCCCTGGAGCCGGACGCGGGCCTCCTGAGCGGTGGCCAGCTGCTGCTGGTACCACTGTCGGACCTGCTGGAGGGAGTCGATCTCGGCCTGGGAGGTCTTCAACCGACTCTGCAGGGTGCTGCGCTCCACCTGCACCTGCTGGAGCTGCCCCTGGAGCCCACCCATCTGATGACGTAGGTCCTGGACTGGAAGAGGAACACGGAGGTCACACACACACACACACAACACGGCGCCGCGTGACTGACATCCAAAACCCCCCCAGAGGTTCCGCGTTCGTTCCGACCGGGGCGCTCGACCCCCCCCGGCTCCTCCCCCCCGCTCACCCGTGTTGTCCCTGGAGGTGACCACCTCCTGCATCTCCTCCATCTTCCCCACCAGCCGGGTGTACTGCTCCTCGGCCACCTGCAGGTCGTTGGCCACCGAGGCCAGGCCGGCGTTCTTGCTCTCCAGGCTGCCCTGCAGCTCCACCATGGCCCGCTCCAGCTGGGAGCAGCTCTGGCGCAGCGCGAACACCTCTGTGGCCAGGGCGCCCTGCTTCTCCTGGCTGGCCCGCGCCTGCTCCATCTGGCCCTGCAGCTGGGCGTTCACCGTGGCCAGCTGGGCCTGCAGCTCCGTCTTGTCCTTCAGAGCCTGAAGGGGGGGGGGGAGAGGAAGTGAGGTGGATAGAGCAGGAAAATGATGGAATGATAGGCTTTCTACGGTGAAGAGCTAGCTACCTGGTTGGCCTCCGAGGACAGGGACTCCAGCTGCCCCTCCAGCCTCATCTTCTCCTTCAGCACCTGGAGAACCTCATCGTGGCCCATCACCGAGCTCTCCAAGGACACGCTGCAGGGAGAGAGAGTTAAAAACCCCTTCAGTGTGCAAGCATCCTTTTCCGGGGATTCGGTGCTGGATCGATGTGCTTGCAGGCTAAACGCTAGAGCGTGTCAGTTGGCTACCTGCTGGAGAAGCTGTCCCTCCGGCTGCGCGGCTCCCCCGCCGCCTCCCCGTCCTGCTCCAGCAGCCCCAGGTGCTGGTGCTCGTCGCTGGCGGCCTGCAGCACCTCCCGCAGCGAGGGGAACTGGCCCATGGCCTCGGCGGCGATCTCCCGGCCCTCCACCGTGTAGGCCGCCCCCTGTCCGCTCACGGCGGCGGACAGCAGGCCGTAGGCGGTGCCCCTGGCCGACGCGCTGCTGTAGGACGAGCTGTCGCTGTCGTTTCCGTCTCCGGGCCTGGCGCCCGACTCGCTGCCGTCCACCTCGGATGCGTTGTCCGCGGGCTGGAGGGACGGAGCCGGCTGGGCGTCCGTCTCCGAGGAGCCGAACTCGGACAGGACGCTGACCTCGGACAGGGTGGACACGGAGCTCAGGGAGGAGCCGTGGGAGAACATGGAGGAATCTGCGGAGGTCCTCGATCCATCTCCTCCTCCTCCTCCACCTCCACCTCCGGCTCCAGCTGGTGTCTCCTGGGACTTGTAGTCAGCCAGGGAGTGGATCTTGCTGGGCCGGGGGGATCTGGACGTGGTCCTCTTCTCTTTGGATGGGGGGATGCCAAGGCTGCCCAGTTTGGGCCCCCGGGGCACACTTGTCCTTAGGAAGGAGTATTCTGTCGTCATGGAAACGGTGTTGGCCCGCGGGAGAGCTTCGGGGTGGAGCATGAGCTCTGGGTCCAGAGTGCTAAACAGACGACTCTTCGGGGTAGAGCGATGGGACTGGGAGGAGGGGGAGACAGCGAATGAGATTGCCATGCCTCGACTACACATGCCAGCATTTTCTATATGCACCATTCGTACATGGCTTTGGAGCAACGCGTGCTAAAGGAATCAAACGTCAACCGAAATACGGACTTAGATGCCGATTGCTACTACGTTCTTACTCTACGTCTAAACGACATATCTTCCGACAAATTCGATTGTGCACGCCGCATATCCTTCTATTTACCCTCTCCTTGTGTCTCTGGACTCTGTACTGTTTAAGCTGGTCCTCCAAGCGCCTGCGAGCATCCAGGCGAATCTTCTCCTCGTTCTCCATCTCCAGGGAGGGCTCCTTGGCAGCTGCGGGGAAAGCACGTTTACCACAGGTCCTCCCCAGCACCATTCAAGACAAATCCACACAATGGACACACTGTCATACAAGCCTAGCCTAGCTCATTGGTCATTTCAAAGGGAACACCTAATTGTTCCAACAACTTATTTTGTAGCCCGTTAGCACATGGGAGCCAGACGCAAACTTGTACGACATTGTAATCCAACTATGGTTAGGAATGAGGCTGCATGCAACCCAGTCACAATGTTAGAATCCCTCTTTTTTTCTGCCTCATTGTTGATTTCCTCAGGTTTAGGTTAGGAGGTAAGTGCCACCCAAAAAGCGTTTGAGGTTATACTCCAATTAGTAAGTTAGTTTGGAAGCAGTAGACGCATCACAAGCTGTTAATCAACCAGCAGGTGTCAGTGAAAGAGTTCTGTATTGCAGAGTTCTGTATTTAGCCGATGCACTAGAAGTCTAGGGGTTTCCCTCAAATATAGGGTCTAAACCGGTACGGTTTGGGATACTACAAAAGATGTGTAGGGGTTTCTTGTCTGCCAGAATTACACACCAGAAACACACTAGTCCTGAATATGAATACACTGTTGACTACACGTTACAACAATAACCATGAATATATAAAAAATAAAAATAAACATTCACAACAAAAGTACTGGATTAGTTGGGAACATGGCCACTACTGCAACAACAGAAACCCCCGATACCAACCAGGCAGTTGAAATAGGAAGCAGGAAGTCAAACCCCTGTTAAAGCAGAGTCCCACTGGCTCTCTCTTTGAGTAAGCTAGCACAGGCAAGGGGACCAAAATAAGTGGGATACCGCAGCCTCTGAAGCAAAGTCCCATAACAAAAGAATGTGTAAATACAGGGGATGATGGGGTGGGGGGGTGGGGGGGGGGTGGGGCACTCACTGATACAGGTTTCAGTATGCTTACACAATTCCGTCTCCTGCATAGGCATACTTAGTCTGAGCGACTGCAAAGTGTCACCCTTGTGACCCGTGCCCTCAGCACTAGACTCCTCAGACTTCTCTAGCATGGGTGGGAGAGCAGCCACACCTTGGGGGGACGGCTTTGTGGACGGGGGGCTGCGAGCGGGGCTGACACCCTGGGGAGGGAGGGGCGGAGACGGGGGGCCGTTGGGGCGGCCGTTCACCCCGTCAGCGCCCCGGCCCTCCGCCGCCAGTCGTTCTCCTCCGTTCGGCACTGCGTCTCCTCTGACAGGACCTGCACAGGGGGGGAGGATGGGGGGGAGGACAGGGGGGAGGACAGGGGGGAGGACAGGGGGGAGGACGGGGGTCATTTAAGGTTGCAGGATCTGGAATCCATCATGCGCAATGGCAAAGGATTGCTATGTAACACCAGTGCGGTACAGAAAACAAAGCTGCGTTCAAGTGACTTGAAATCTATTGAATCTACCCAGAGCAACCTGTCAAACGGCTCTGACAAGCTACAATAGCTCAATGGAAACTAAAAGTGGCATTTTTACAATTCCTTTGACAGCTTTTAATTATACTACAAGAGGCATTTTCACAGGGAGTGATGAGCCTCGGGACTACCTTTGATGTAATGCAGATTTAAGACATTGTACGGTTCTTGGATCAATGTGTCGTGTGAGTGAATTATGAGGCTCACGGTTTAGTCCAGACATTTCTGAGACATACAAATCACGCAAGCATTTTACTTTCTTCAGAAACATTCAAACATTTACTGCATATCTAGGGAATAGAAGTCAAAAAGAAAATACTCTCTATGTAGCTTGAGATAAAATATATTGTTCTCTTAATTCTAATTTGAGTCTACTTTGGACTACAACAAATATATATATACTTAATTGTTTCTCGTTTTCAGAAGATATTTCTTTTATTGGAACACAGAAGAACATCCATCAGTTTTCATTCGGAATGTCTATAGTCATCATATCAAGTCATACCATCTATCATACACTGAAGGCCAGGCTTTGTCACACTCACTTTTTAGACCATTCCCTGAGGCCAGTGGCGTCTCCAGTCCTGCTTTCTTCAGTATCAGTACGCCATCCTCTGTAGAATCACTGCCGCCATCTTTGGATAGCAAGTTTACATCTGGCTGCTGAGCTTCACTTTCCATTTTAAATATGCTTCAGGGTGTCTTCTCTCAATACATTGTCTTCGAGATTTGACAGTCGGTAAGTTCGTGAACTGACAACAAGAAGCTCCCCTGAAAGGAAACAATTCAAATGTTTGTCAAATGTGCATCATCCACCCTGACGAGTAAAGTTCACTAACGTTATATGGATGTACTGCGATCATTAACCACTGACACATTAAACAACCTCTGTCCATACAGAAAGAAACCAAATACCACAAGTAACACAAACTAAGCATGGGCTCACGTTAAGTGGATTGGAGTTGCTTATTATAGCTTACTAACTGGCTAACTACTGGCTAGGGTAGTTATCTCAAGGACTGAATCCTTCTAGATAGCTATTAGCTAACGCTACTAAACTGAATCGTATTCAAGCAGGGTCATGTTGCTCTTTTTGTTGTTCAACAAGCAAGCGGGGCCGCAGACCCGAGACCGTGCAATGAATATGATAGCAGGAAGATGTGACAAGTCAGTTAGCCTGTGCTAGGCAGCCTGCTAACTTGATAACTGCAGCATGTTGTTGCTTATTGCTTCCTTTATTGGTTTGCCATTTGCCAGCCAATAGGCTTATGACTGTAATTAAATTGTCTCAAAATTACAAATTGGCCTGCTGTTACTCTACAGATGTCGCGAGGTAACCGTTTTATACTGAACGATTATTGTGTCAAAACAAAAAATCTAGCCTAGCTTAATCTAGCCTCGCGTAGATAGCTTGCTAGCTTGCTAGGATGTGACTGATGGTTGAAATGCAGTTGAGTTAGCAAACTAGCTTAGCAGTCTGTGTGTCATCGGCAAAACATCTAGAGATCGCTACACATATATATTAACACGTATTCGATTGTGAGATTAATCAGTTGACACTACACGACAAAATTCATATTACTTAAATAATGCAAGCTAAATTTGCGGAATGACATATGCTGAAAAGCACATAAATATTATTAAATGCCAACCTTTTGGACGCTTCTTCTCTGCTCCTACGTGGCTATATGCATTCCATTGCTGTAGCTGTCCGACCAGAAACAAAATTGTAAACAATGTTGTTTTAAATCTGTTAAAGATATTGTAAAATATTTCGTATGTAAAGTTATGTAATAATTAAAATTCGTTTTCATATAATTTATAGTGTAGAAATGATAAGCCTGTATGACATTTGTTTTAAAGACTGAGATTTCCAACGTCGCATGAGTTGCTACACGAACTACAATAATCAACGCACATTGTACGTAAAGGGAGTTGTTGGCATGTAGGCACGCCCCTTAATACTCTCAAAAACAATGCCATACCGCCTCCTGGTGGTAAAATACCGCCCCCTGGTGGTCTTTGTCAAATTCTCTCTCTCTCTCTGTCAGTCAGTCTGTCTCTCTCTCTCTCTTTGAGCAACCATGCTGAATGCCAAAACATTACAGACTTTTTTCTTATCTTTGCAAGTATCGATGTCACATAAACCTACTGTGTATATAGTCATAGGCTATAGTATGTTAAAACAAAATCAAATTTTTTATGTGATTATTTACGAAATAAAAATGCTGTCATATTTTCCTTATTACACATCCCACATCCCTGCCATATCCCATAGTTTTCGCAACGCTATATTTGACTAGTAAATAGGGCCTAAATGTAAATCACGTAAGGACTGTTGACTCAAAACGAAGAATAGTGATATACTGGATGTCTTTGCCACATGTTCACATAATAATACATCTACAGGACGCGTGTATCAAATTGCGCCACAGATTGAATGTGGAATTTTACGCAGAAGGGTACTTACTGGCATTGGGACTGAGTAGCTGCCATGCCAAATAGTGAGCGCATGCATAACCCCTGTGATTTGATTGTCTATGCGGGTCCATGAACGATACAAGCGCGCTCCCGAGACTTCAGGTGAATGGAGAGTGTGAAGAAGAGTGGGCTACGGTTCAGTACGCGTCGGAGAAAAGGAAGAAATAAAGAAAATGAGTTTTAATACCACGTTTTGGGCAAATGTTTTTACAACTACGTATCTACTATTCGTAACGGGCTGCGTTGCACAGAAAGTAAGTATTATGCCTAATGTTTATTCACCACAAAAACCTCTTCCCTCATGAAAAAGCGCAATGAAAAGTTTCTCCGTCACTTCGGTTTGCATATGTCAAGGAGGAAATCTTAACACTGCAACAGTTACATGTATTTTGGATAGTTTTCCACTTGTGGCTGTTGTTGTTAAGTAAAGAAGAGTTGTGCGTTGATTTAATATCACAAATATGAGCCATCGTGGAACGTGGGGTCCACCACATGCATCAACATGTATGCACAACATCTATTCATTCATGCTGTGGTTGTTCATGAAAAAAAGGGATTTAAATATAGTAATAATTTCAAATTCTGCTGGTATTTTCATACTAGCTTGCAAGATTTTAGTGAATGTAGTAGGTTTTAAGGGTCATGCTTATTTAATATTAGCAACAATCATTTCACGAAAGAAAATGTTTAATAACTTTTCACATGCTCGTGTATTGTAGCCTACTCAACGTTACTGTACAGTAGGTAGAGGAATGCTACAGAGCAAATAAGCATTTGAAAAGAGAAGCACATTGACCAGAACAAGTTCACCTCATGGTTTTACATCTTTCTAACTGTGTTAGAAGGATGTACAGTGTTAGAAGGATGTAGCTGTTCTAGAACTCATTCATAAAGCCACCTGCATGACTGAATCCATAATAGTATCATAATGATTCTATTAATTATATGTCCAAGTTGATGACATGACCTGTGATATCTTGTCAGCTGGTTCCATAGAGGATGCCAGTTATACAGTTGGTGTTCTTGTTTTTATTCAGTTGGATGTATGTTTTACTCATTTTAATGTGAGAAAATGTAGCCACTAGCCAAGCAAATTGTTGAAGTAACACTGTAAGGCATGGAAATGTTGATGTTGGTGCCACATAGGGCTTTTGGAAGACTCCTAGCACACATTGTCGAGTTGTTTTCACTGGTTAGCCTTTTGGAAAGACATTCCTAACCTGATTACTGACTGCAGATGATGCACAGTTTACGCTAGAAGCCACACTTTTTAAACGTCTAGATCCTTCCTGCCAAGTTTGGCAGCCGAGTCAAATTTCGTCAGTATACAATAAGTCAGTCAACTTCCTGTGTCTTCCTTCCCCATTCTCTCCTCCCCCTTCTGATTTATGTATGGAAACGCCAAGTTACATCAAAAGGGGCTCACCGGTGTCACAGCGAAGAGTTGTCCCTAAGGGCATGCTCAGAAATGTTAGTCACCATGACTAGCACAGTACTATTGCTAGGAGAGTCTTTAAGGCTCCCAACTGTCAACATCCATCCCCATCCACTGGTAGTGAATGGGGGCTCAACAGCAGAATTTCTTGGAATTCTGAAACAAAAGCCCCTACTATATTGAATTGTCAGTGTCCCTTGCTTTAGTTTCCGTGCGTATAGGGTGCTCACTATCTTTGCGATTATCTGCCTGAGGGGACACCGTAAATGATGGCTTTGTCCTCTAGTCCTCTTTTGTATTAAGTTGATTTTTGGAACGGCGTAATAAACAAGCTCGGAATTCATCCCCGCAGTAAAACGGAAGCATTCCTCCTCTCACTTTTGATCCTTTGTTTTGGGAAAACCACATTGTCTGTCCGGGCTCCAGATTTGCGCAGCTATTTGGGAGGTGCGCTGATTCACATCTATTTGATCTGAGGAGGTGGGACAACCACCGTCCCGACGCAGAACTGTCATATGTCCTTTGCCTCGGTTGACCCACAAACCCATCATTGACAAGTAGTTATTGGTCGTCGTGCTGCTGCGGTACTGTGGCTTTAAAAGCTCTAGCCGGGGCTCGGCTGTCCTTGTTGTCATCCGGGTGGGTTTAGGTGGTGGTGGGCTGGAGGTGCACCTCATTCATTCAACTGCTGCTCAGAGACTAATTACCACCGCCTGATGAGGCCAATGGATCACATTCCAAAATCTGGAAATGATTTCTCCAAATTGGTCGGAACCACCATGGAGATAACGCCGCCATGCCTCTCCCTCTCCGGCGTCCTTAATGACCACAACTCCTTCCAGAGGAAAAACAACTATGTTAATTGGGCCGCACCACAAATGCGGATTTAAAACCCCCCTGTCGGCTCACCCAATCAGACCCGTCTCCGGGAGTGGGAGTACCGCAGTTCGACCATTCTCGGCATTCCCTCTCCAGCGCTTTCGGAAAACGCAAGACGGGTTTCTGGCCTCAGCATTAGCTGCCTCGCGGTCCACCACAGAACAGAATGACCCCTGCGTGTTCATCGCTCATGGCTAGCTGTGATGCCCAGTATTTAGGGCTGAGCCGGTGAGCCTTCTCACAGGTCAAGGGGGGCTGCAGTAGATGTCACTGGTGTAAACTCATGAGTGGTTTGTAAACTGCCCACTGCGTGAATGTGTGGCCATGGGACCCTGGTTCAGATGTTGATGTCCCAAGCGAAATACTAAGTAGGATCCTGGACTTGTGTTTGTGCACCTCACAGCTGTAGAGTAAGGGTTCAAGGACCTGCATTTCCCTTAAAGACATAGCACTTCAGTGAACATCAAGTAACCGCATTATGTAATGAAATCTAATAAAACTGCCGTATCAAGGGGCAGAGTATGAGAACCTGGCAAACACGCAGCCAAAGAGCAAACTCTTAAGCTTAAACCTACAAAAATATAGCCCACATCTTCGGAGGCCTGGCGCTAGCTAGCTACCGAAGCGCTAGCCTGTGAAGCCGTGTCACTGTTCTCCTCCAGTAAACAGACCCAGTGAGGATCCCTGCCCCCTTTTGAGGGGCCCGCCTGCCTGTTTATGGTCCAGTCAGGGGCTGTTTGTGCATGTGAGGGAGGGTAACTGGGTGGCTTACAGCGCTGTGCAAGGGGAGAGGCTCTGTTGCTGCAGCCTCTAATGCGACGGTGTCTGCTGTCAGTTTGTGTACTCCTGTTGCTGAGAAAGGCAAGGTTGATCACAGTGCTTGAATTTCCCCCTATTTATCAAGGTGTTTCTGGAGATTAGGAGAGTGAGTAGGGGCATGCTTGTAAGCTGGCATTCCAAACATCAGAACTGTCAAATGTTTTGTGTTATTGCTAAAATGGGGTATTGGCTAGTGTTTTTGTTGTTGTTGTTGTTGTTGCCTTTAAGCCTATTGTATTTAATCCGGAGAGCAGGATTAGTAATATTTGTTGCTCGTTGCTATCACTTTTATTCAAGTAGTGATGCATTACAGTTACTCCACAATACTTTCATTAAGGACCTCCGGCTAATGCCATTGTCTTTTTGGACATTTCACTGCACAAGTCATCTCAACACAATTATGTGCTTGGTTGATCTACTTCTGTAGATCATCCAGGGAAGTCCAGTAATCTTTCTGGAGCATGACCGGGTAGCGATGACCAGCAGGGTCTTACATAAACATTTACTCACTTCCACTTATAAGCATGACTAATAAGCATTAAAATATGATCTCCCGTCTCCACATAAAGCGTTGCACCGAATGGCACTGTCGGCCATTGTTCTCCATGAGAAAAAGGCATCCTTGAATAATCAGCACCCTGCCAGAGTGCCAGCTCTGCCTATGATGTAACAGAACTGGGGTGCTTTGGCATTATAAGAATGTCCCTTTTCCATTCGACACTGTGGCACTTTGGAGCCCTTTCATGTGTAGTCTAGCATGCACATATCGCACTGGGGACCTCTAGATAGCCTCAGTTATAGGAGGGGGGGGGTTTGGGGCCTTGGGGGATGTGGGGGGGCGGCGTGGGGTGACGGGGGAAATGAGATGACATTGTCTTTTAACGTGACACGGTTCTCTCACCCAGAAGTGGGAAGGGGACGCTACTAACTGAAATTGCTTTAGCGTTGTATCGGTGTAAGAACAGTCAGGTATGCGACGTACAGTCACGTGTTGGAGCTCGGTGTCTAGCGTGGGCCGTGTCGGTGGTTTCTGTCCCACACATCTCCCTTCCCCCAGGACCCCATGTTGTGAGGCTGTTCCCTCCGTTCTATAGCCGATTGCGCAACATCACTTCTTCAATGCCCCCGGGCAGAACCTAAAATCATCTTGCACTCTAACCTCGATGGGAATGGCATTTGACCAGTTCAAATGTCATCCGTGTAATTACGTGTTGTGGCACATGAATTCCTTCAGTATTTGTATACTATATACAGTATGTATATGTTACTTTTAAGATGCATGTTTAAAGTTGTTTTCTCTCTTGAACAGAGATCTTATTGGGATTTTTATTTTTGTTTGAATTGTTTCTCACTTGTATTATTGTTTTTATTAATTTTATGTAAAGCACCTTGAGCTACAATTCTTGTATTAAATGTGCTATATAAATAAAGTCTTACTTACTTACTTACTTCAGAGTTAAAGGCCGTTCAGAGTGCATTATGGAATGATCTACAGTAATACTCAAATCCAACGCAGTGAAAATGTCAATTTTCCATTACAACAAAGCACCAAACGTAATAGGCTTTATATCCCCGACTACCTTTGGGAATAATGTATGTACTAAATTCAATACATCTGAAAACAAAAGTACTATTCACTGCACCAAACACAGTAGCCTTCACTGTAACCGTTTGTTTAAGTTTCTACATAGCAGCTGTTAATTATGCTCTTAAACAAAATACAACATAAGCGGCTTAGTGACTCCTTACTGCACATGTGTACCTTACAGTAAAAGCACAAAGTCCCTGAGATATGACTGTGTGTAAGTCCTATGTTATTTCTGAACTTGTGCAGTGCTGCTGCTAGTGTTCTGAACGGGGGTCCTGAGAAGTACATAGAAGCATCAGTATATCGTGTTCATGGTGTTGAAGTCTTGTTGAGGTAGTAGGAACACAATACACGGGGAGAGATGTGTGTATATATGGGTCAGTCTTTCTCTCTCTCTCTCCCTCTGTCTGTCTGTCTGTCTCTCTGTCTGTCGGACATTCAGGACCGGCTGTGAGGTTTGCCAGCTGTGTCAGCAACAGATAGAAGGGCTTTGAGTTTGACTCCAAGGGTCTAGAGCAGGGAAGCAGAGTCCAGCCATGTCCCTCTTATAGAGTCACGATGGACTCCGAACATCTAGATCTGGCTACTTAAAACAAACCGTCAGAGGAATGTCTTTGATGCAAACATATGCAGAGAGATGGGCCATGGAGCACTCAAAGGCCTGTCTGGCTCTGCGTTTTTTTTTTTTTCATTCTTCCGAGTTACTCAGTGCCCACCATCCTCCCTCCTTCCTTAGCTCTTCATAAAATGTCTACCCACTCGCAGAGTCCTAGCATGGCCTGCGGGTGTTATTTACCTGGCTGGCTAAGCAGTTCTTCCTGCCTGCTTTGAGCTCTGCCTGGGCCATTCCCACAGTCCAGAACCTGGTCCAGACAGTGGAACTCATAAACCCAATGCCCCCCTACAAAGGTCTGGTCCACCTTAAGCGCCAAGCTCTTCAGCCTGGCCCCACATCTGCCTCTGCTTAGGCCCAAGGTCCCCCTCTCCAACGCCACACACCTGGGAAAAATTACAGCCAGCATGGTTGAAGGAAAGCCCTCCCTAGGGTTGCCCAATCAGGCCAGGCAAGGCTGGGCTTTGGGCTTTGATATACTTGCTGAAGGAGGGTTGAATAGTTCAGCTCTGTTGCTGTTCGTTTGACGGTAACCTGAAAAGGAGTATGTTATGTGTTTGTCGAACGTTGACATCACAAGACTTGAACTGGAACATTGGGGCCTGCCTCAGATTCTCTGAAACTCTTTGGAAAGTGCAAGTATCTGTCTTAAAAGATCACGGGCATGTTTCTTGGATGTAGCTGGTCGAATGATGATCTTCACTTAAATGTATGATTTTTAAAACCCAAAACTCAGCATCATTATACTCCTGTCCGCTTAATCACGAGCTGTTCATTGCCGTACAGTTAAGCCCCCAATTGCTTTTGTTCTGTTCAGGTCTACTTTGACTGTGGAGCTAAGGTGGATGTGGTGGACGTCCAGGGGCTGATCCTGTCTCCTGGCTTCCCCTACAACTACTCCTCTGGGACCCACTGTGTCTGGCAGTTCTTTGTGCCGGTCGGTCACCAGCTCATCCTGGAGATCTTCGACTTTGACGTGTTCGAGAGTCAGGACGCGTCGCCGCAGTACGGCTCCGTTCAGGAGTTCGGCGACGAGGCGTACGAGGGGGGCCCGTTCACCCCGGCCGGGTCGGACGACTCCGGGGGGGCGTCGGAGAAGGAGTCGGCCCCTCGGAGGGACGCGACGGAGAAGGTGCCCCAGTCTGCGCTGAAGGACGAGGTGAAGCACGTGGTGGTCCAAGAGCAGTCCACCAAAATGGAGATCGCCAGGGTCTCCAACTCCGCCAAGAGGTCCGCGGACGCCCCCTCCGACCCGGCCTCTCCCCCCCCGCCGTCGCACCCCCTGCTCCCAGGGGCCCAGCCCCCCGGGGACAAGGCCGCAAACTCGGCCTCGCCGGCCGTCCGAGGAGACCCCGACGCGGGCCTTGCCGCCGAGGAGTCTACCCCGGCGACCCCCACCACTGCCTCCCCCGCGGAGACGGCGAGCCCGGAGACCCAGCAGTCGGTCCTGGACGCCTGCCCTCACGACGTCCTCTACATCTCCGACCTCGTCGCCTTCTCCTCGCGCTTCTGCGGCTCCAACCGGCCCTCCAGCGCCCAGCTGGTGTTCGGCTCCAGCCAGGAGATGGTGGAGGTGATCATGGAGCTGATCACCACCACCCACTGGGGCCGAGGCTTCGCCCTCCTCTTCCACTACCACAACCGCACCGCCCAGGCGGCGGGCGGGGACCGCCACGCCTACAGCCCCGCGGGCCCCAGGGCGGAGTCGATGCTGGCGGCCGTCAGCGGGGCGGCGTTCTGCGCGATGGTGCTCACCAGCGCCCTCTGCGTCATCTTCAGGTAATGGCACTCGGGAGGTGGGATAGATTTTGTGTGGCGGGTGTGCTTTCTCACACGTTTATGGGTAAATAGGGGGGGGGGGGGGGGGGTGGGAAAGTAACATCTAATGCCCAAGACCTTTCTCATGAACAGAGAAGGCTTAGGAGCACAATGTGAATCTTCGGCCCCTGCATGGCTTCACATGGCCACTAACATCTGTCACCCAAGGGAACTGGCATGAATGTACATCTTTGATGCCAACTGACAAAGCTCTTATGAAAGAGATTCTTAGTTATTCCACCTCCTACACACACACACACACACACACACATTGATTGTTGACTCAGCCTAAGTCCATGGTCCCTGTGGCTGAGTCAGGGTTAGGCTCTGTCGGTGTCCTTGATCTACACAAGGTGAAACACCTGGCATCGGTTCTGAAGCACAAAGGATTTCACAATAGAAAGATCTGGAAAAAAGGGATCACACGAACAGGAAACTCTTGAGATCCGCCGTTGCGGAGGTGCATGGCATTGTGCAATGGTGTAACTTACAAGTTGCTCTTAGTCGATCCCACGGGTGAACAGAAGATAAGCTGATGTGTACCTGAGTAGAAAGCGGTAATACTATCTACAACGCCGGGACAGAGGCGTTTTGAGATCACTGACCTGTTTTGAGATCACTGACCTGTTCCTCGTCCCTCAAATGCGATGTTCACGGGCAACTCCATTTTAGTTAACGCGCCTCACTCTAGATTTTAGACGCACTCTTTACTACGAACGCGCTTTGGGTTGTGCTGTTGTGCAATGCTGCACTGCTAGATCCTGTAGTGTACTCCATTGTTGATTGTCCTCAGAAGCCATGTGTGAAAAAACAATCAGCCCATTGGTGTAGCTTTTTGCCTGTAACAAAGGGCAAATTGAAAGTGCGTTCACTAACGTGGGAGTCTAATTAACAGGAACGACTATAAAAGCTTACAAAGTCATTAGAAAGCCATAGCATAGCATAGTCATCAGTTATACATGAGTTATAAAGTCAGGGTAGAGGGCAATATAAAGCCTTGTTTCGCTGGCATCATACTAATTAATAAGCTACCTTAAAAGACTGGCTATAATGTTCAGCCAGTGAAATATATTTCCCTGCATGAGTGTACTAAGTAGACAAGTATGCTGTTCAAATTCAGACTTTATAGATCTCCACAGGTAGGGAAGTTTACGGCATTAGATTACTGCTCAAGTTGCTTTTTAGCCATGGGCATCTCAGGGCTTTTGGGATGCGGTGAGTCAATAAGTGTCAAGAGGGAAATGCATCAAGCAAATAGAAATGGTCTGTTTCAAATTTTGGTTTAGTATAAAAGTATTTTAAGATATGTAAACAAATATGTGTAACTTAAATGTTGTGTGGCGTTTCAGACCCAAACTATGTCCCAAAAGAGCCAACTCCTGCTCATCCAACAACTCTGAGGTAAAAACAAACTTCTTGCCGTTCTACTCTCCTCAATCTGCATATTCCTCTCCTCCACTCCTCTATTTGTCTCCTCTCCACACTAGACCAGACCAGACATTCCTCTCAAGGCTAGGTTCTGCCGGAGATCACAGAACATTACCTTCATATCCTCTGCCACTGCTGTTGTACTCTCCTGTGTCCTCGCCTTACGGCCCCCTCCAGCCCTCCCCCCCACAAGGCCCCCCTACAGCCACCCACACAGCCCCCCTTCCAGCCCCCCCACAAGGCCCCCCTCCAGCCCCCACACCTACAGACTGCCCCCCCCCCCCCACCCAGCACAGCTGCCTCTCACTTGCAATCCTGTTTGATTGCAAGTGAGAGGCAGCGCTACTGCAGTGCTTACCGCACACAGTCAGGCTTTAACCAGGCGAGCGTGTGGGATGCTGTGGGGGCGGGGGGGCTGACCCGTGCTGTGTTGCAGGTGCAGGAGGGGGTTCAGGGCCCAGTGGCAGATGCCAGCGAGCTGAGGCTGGTGGTCCCTAACCGGGCAGGCCTGGACGTCCCAGCTGAGAACGACAGCTACCACCCCTCCCCTGGCCTGGGGCTGACACACGCAGGTGGGCTGGCAAGCGCTGTACACACACACACACACACACACACGTACACACACATGAATATGCGCACAGATACAAATACACACAGTCGGTATCAGTCTGGCTGTCAAACTTCCACCCCTCCCACGCACACACACACACACACACAAACATACTCAGACGATCTGTGCCTGTCACACGCACACACACACACACACAGCCCTGTTTTTCTCTCCGGCCCGTCCGAGCGCCCGCCATCCGCTGATCCCGTCGTTTCCTCTGCGCCTGTTAGAGGGGTGCCACCAGGGTTTCCAGCCAAGCTGACAATGACTTCATCTGCCCCTACAGTGAACCTCCAATACATGTTTACTGTAACAGGACCAGTGTTGTTCCACAGAGCTCTGAACTGCGGCAGGGAACGAGAACATTTGGTCCCCGAGGTTTGGCACTCCTCTGACACACATAGGGCACACATACACACACACACACACACACATACACAGCCACACAGAGAAACAAAGACGTACACACACGACCCCACACACACACACACACACACACGTGCACACAAAGGTAAACTGGGAAGTTCTCTGCTCTCGTCGTGAATAAGCGTGGGTTCTGATTCGGATTCTCGTTAAGTCAACAGCTTATGCTGTGTGAAATGAATGATGTGAACCAATGGACTGTAGCTTTCAACCATCCGTTAGCTATGCGTGTGTGCGTGCGTTACGTCTGTTGTGGGTTTAGTTGTGTGAATGGAGGGCAAAGCATTGGAGGTCTCAATGGAAAACGGTTTTAGTTGTGGAGTGATGCTGGGCTTATTCCGGAACAATCCAAAGACCCTTTCATTGTAACCGAGGCCAGGGAGAGAATTAGTGGCCGGGGTATTCAACCCTGGGAGCAGTTCGGAACACCACCGAAACCACTTTCTCCCCCAAATACTGTCAGTGTATAGGTTAACATACTGTAGTCTTGTCCTGTCAATATAGAATAAATGTTAAAGTTCAGATGAATGCTTAGATTCTCTCGTAAAAGGCAAACGTAACTCTGGCAGGAACTTGGGAGATGGATTATGCTCTATAAATTGTATTCAGTCAAATGACGTCGGAAAACAAAACCCACACCTATCAACCCTTCCCCTTCCCTTCAGGGTCTTCTGTCTGCGCCGGCGGAGATGCGTCCCAGAATGCCGAGCTGGAGCTCTCCTCCAATGGGCTGACAGAACTGGACTTGGGGACGGACGAGGTGTTCATCATCTCCTCGGCTCCCAGTTCCGGCCGACCAGCGTTCACCCTCCACACAGTAAGAACCTCGAGGCCCCCGAGGAAGCGGGCTGGCCCCGCGGGGCTTTGGAGTAGGAACACCCAGGAGATAAGGCTGCGCCCTGCCAAGTATTTTCATTAGAGGTGACGGTGCCTTTGATTGCTTTTAATTGACCCTCCGCCTAGGATAACAATGAAGCTCTTAGCCTGGTGGAGCTGTATGTCTGAAACTATGTGGATAACCCGGGTGGGGGGGGGGGGGGGGGGGAGAGTTTAGAGGAGGAAGGGGAAAGCTCGACCCAGCAGTTTTGTCTGTGCTCTTTTGTGCCGTTTTTATTTTTTTGAAATAAGAGTTGGCATGGGGGCACCCCTGGCAGCTTTGAGTGTGCTGGCGAGCCTAACCCACAGACTAGGCTAATGGATGTATTATCTGTGAAGCCAGGTTCCCAGATCCTCTGTGCGTGTGCGTGCGTGCGTGCGTGTGTGTGGTGCCTTGTGTGTGGTCTGTTTCTGTGCGTGTACCCGCCCCGGCGCCTGAGAAGATTGTGCGCGTGTGACTCGAGCGAGTGTTGGGGATGACAGCGGGGGGGTGAATTATGACACTCGAATAATTCCCCTTGAATAATGTTAGCGCTGGATTATCACTCCCACCGGGTCAGGGCTAGCATGGTTAGCGTAGCTAGCTTGATGGGTGGGTGTTTGTGGGGGGTAAAGGGGGTCTGTTTCACATCTTGGTAGCTTATCTGTCCCCTTTGGTGCCTAAACTACAACAAGTTACCATTGTATAGGCCTTTGTGGCAGCATGGTACTTCATTTAAACCACCCTAAGTCGTGTCTAGACTAAGCGAGCTGTTAGTGATTCTGTGGGGAGGATTATCTGGGCTCTCTGGGATGAGTGCAACCCCTAAAACCTTTCGTCCCCTGAGAACCAGCTGACTAACATGGGAGGACATGGGCCTAATTTGGCCTTGCACTCTTGACCTTCTCCTCACCGATAGCTAGCTGTCGTTTGGACGGGTCTTAATTCTGGTGCCTCGCGGAGGTCATCTGTTTTGTTTTGCTTTGGAAACGCGTGTGCTTGGGTTGAATTCCCTCTGGGGGGGGGGGGGGGGTGAATCCACCTGCTCCGGGGAAATTTATGAATGAAACGATTTGCTCTCAGAATCTTAAGCACTGAAAACCCCATTCTAATTCGTGCATGAACAGGAAGTATCGATTCACTGCCAGAGACAGATTTATGGATTAAAACCCATGTCCGGGAGTGTTCCCTTGTAGTTTCCAATAACAGCTCAACTGGACTGTTGTGTTCCCAGGCCTCGGAGCTGTGTCAGAAGAGTGCTCGACCCCTTTTAGGTCAATGCACTGTAGAGGTGCAGTCTAGTGCTTGAATATAAAAGCCATGTTTGAGATGAGACGGATATTTATAATTCCCGGTCAATTATCGCAGTTGAACCCCTTCTCTCTTCTCCCGCTCCCCCCCCCCCCCCCCCCCCCATCCAATTCACTCATTCATGTACAGTAGGTGGTCCCCAACAATGAACATCCATTTAGGATGTTTGTTGCATCGCATGTCATCCTATCTTTGCCGTAATCTGTGCTGACAGATTCAATACCCGCACACTCGCATAACGAATCAATTCATGTATGTGTCCCTGTCTCTCTCTCTCTCTGTTCTCTATCTGTCTCTCTTTCTCTCTCTATCTCTTTGTCTCTGTCCATCTCTCTCCATCTCTCTCTGTCTCTGTTCTCTCTCTCTGTCTCTCTCTCGTCTCTCAGCAGCGGGAGAGGTTTCTGAGACACAGTGACACAGGCCCCGTGAAGGACTGGCCCTCTCCAGACCCCACCGCCTCAGGTGCCAAGGCGGCCCCGGACGGCACTGCCAGCTGTGCCCGGCCCCGGGCCTGGAGCGTCCGGACCTTCCAGGACTTCCTCCCTCCCCTCCCCCAGCTGCATAAGAAGTGGTGCAGCTGGAACTCGACCAGTCCCTTCACCAAGCTGGTAGACAGCGTCAGTAACCAATCTTCACTGTTCAATTTGACGACAACTTGTGACGGACACATGCGTGTTACGTGACATCTCTGCTGCCGTTGAGCCAATACATGTGTGTTGTTGTATTGAAGCGTGTGTGTCTTGTACCCAGCTGTGTGTGTGTGTGTGTGTGTGTGTTGTATTGAAGTGTGTTGCATTGAGATGTGTTTGTGTGTGTTGATATTCTGGTGTACCCGCCAGGCTCCAGCTAGCCTGCTGTCCGACTGCCGGAGCGAGGGCAACAGGAAGGTGTTCTCGGACGTCCACCTCGACGCCAGCGCCGTCTCCGACTCCTGCATGAGCGCCGCCTCCTACCCGCTCACCCAGCCGGCCCAGCGCCAGCGCCGCCTCAACTCCGCCAGCAACCTGCGGCGCTCCCGCTTCACCGGGCCCTGCTTCGGCCTGCTCTCCGCCCCCGCGGAGCCCGTCAAGACGCCCGGCGGCGGGCCCCACCTCCAGGCGCCCTCGTCCGAGGCCGGCAGCGGCTCCCTGAGCCCGCCCCAGGCTGACGGGGACCACGTCAGCGTGCCCGTGTTCGCCATCTCGGAGGAGGAAGACAGGCAGCCCCTGGTCCTGGCCGAGCACCTGGGGCAGGCGTCCTCCTCCGGCTCCATGCTCAACGGACTGAGCCGGGGGGGGGCGTACGACGGGAAAGCGTCCGCGGCGGGGAGCCCCCTTCTGCTCCCTAGGGGGAGGTCAGAGTGGAGGCCCTGGGGGAGTCAGGCCTCGGGCGGGGCCAGTCCTCTCCCCCTGGACTCGCCCACGTCCAACACGGAGTCCAAGTCCACCTTCAGGCACAGTACAGCAGGTCAGACCCAGCTGCCTTCGCTCAGCCAATCAACAGTGCCGTGCAGTGTGGCGGGCAAAGAGATGTGACAAGTCTCAGTCCATATGTGTGCGTGGAGGCTGGACTGAGGCGTGGGGGCACTTTAGGTTGGGCCAGTGAGGCAATGATGAACTCATGTTAATGTCACTTTGTCAAATTTATAACCTTCTTCATGCTTCCAGAAATGAGCTGTTTTTATTCAATGATTGCCCATTTCTGGCTTTGTGCTGATAAAATCTGATATTCCTACTTGAGACACTGCCTGTTTGTTTCTAAAGTCAAGATGTATTTAAACAATTGAGTTTCATGCTGCTTGCCGCACCAAGGAATTGAGGGCTGGTTCTTAAGTTTTGGATGTTGTTTTTTGAGAGAAAAAAAGAAGCTGGCATTAAATATGTAAATGTATTGATTACCCAACTAATTGAAGCACTTTTATACATGGTGAGTTTGCGCAGCATTTTTTGATACTTATAACTCAGCTGCCGTTTCTAATGTGCACACTCATAAATCCAGAGTTAATACTCGTTGATTGTTTGCGGTTGTGCCAACTCCTGTCCTTTGTCTTAGCATGGGGCCTGGATAGCGAATAAACACACAAAGGTCTCTGAGGACACTAACAGTATTATCCCATGCCTTCAAGTGTTAAGAGTATAGATTACAATGCTGTATTAATATAGATGCTGTAATACAAAATTGTATTCGAATGTCTGCTACTGGATTATTTAAGGGAATCGATCGCTGTATAAAAGTAAAAAGCATAACATTCAGTAGAACTATTATAGCAAACTATAAGAAACATAGCAATTCCTACTTTGTATATAAAGGGTGGGTTGGGAATTATAGTGCAAGGCAAGTTTTAATAAAGGATATGTAATATGTGATCTTTATCCCTGAATTTTAACATTTACAGTGAATTCCACACAGAGGAAAGTTATTAGCAGAGGTTTGTACACCACATAAAATGACATATTTTCCTGAAGAAATTATGGGTTCGGTCCCCACTAACAGGTGACAGTGTCCTGGTAACTCTCGACTGATAAAATATATATTTGATAGCTGCTCCCAAAATACCTATTGGTGTGATGTAGCATGAGGAGTGAGAAATGCACCAGGTAAATTGCAACGGTTATAAATCTTGAACAATAATCTTAAAATCCAGCTGCTTAACATGTATGTCTTCATTCCTAGTGAAGTACCCAAGAGCGGTGACCATACCTTAGTCACAATGGCTTAGAGAGGAGAGAAGCTGTCTAGCAACCAAGAGGTTCAAGGTTTGATTCCCCAGGTGGGCCACTGCCAACAGATTGGCGCTTGAAAAACACCCAGAGAAAAAGTGTCACCGCCAGGATTCTGTGGTGTGGTGGGTTAAACAGTCACGAATGATGATGAGTCAGGTGAAACTTACATTGGTAACATGAAAATGAAGTACACCCCATGAAATACTGTATGTCTTTTTACATTGTGGATATTTGATATGAAGTGAAACTGGTGTAGCAGCCACGCGCACACTTTACAATTTCCCCAGAAATTGTACCCTCTCTAGTTCTTTTTATTAGTGCAGTCAAACAGAAATGTTAGATCACATACAAGGAAGTATTTAATAACGCTACTACAAAGTAGAGGAGACAGAGAAACGCTCAAGGCTTCACCAAGTAGTGTCCCACTGTGCTCGAGTTCAGATTTCCCCAGGTACTAGCCTACATTGATGAATTGATTCAACTAGACAACACTGATTTGACTACCAAGACAGTACATTGCATAACCTGGTTCCCAGTGATCAGCCCCCAAAGTCCTCACACTGGTGCTGTCGTATTGCCCCTGTGGTGTACTAAGCCGAGGCCTGTTTTTCCTTATAATCTTAAGGACGTAAAGAGCTGACAGGGATTGTTAGTGACTTCTCAGGGGCTTTGATGAGGTAGAATTTAAACTGGCCCTTACTAAAGGTCACACTGGTCATACAGAGCAGCTTGGTCCAGACTTTCTCACAAAGTGAGTAAATATTTGCCCTGGAATACAGTGTATTCCCTTGGGGGGGGAGAATGCAAAGTACTTTCCAAAGCCTCTTTAACACCCAGTTCTGATCGGGCGGCTTGTACTGTTGTTGGCTTAGGGTGCCCATATCCTCCTGTGGGAAATAATGAAGGTTCAACTCAGCTGCTCCGGGGATCGGCTCCAGGGGTCAGCCGGGCCTGTGCGAGGTCTTGAGCTGCTGAAGAATGCCAGTGTGAACCCACGACAGGGAAACCATGACTTAAAACCGCAAATTAACACAGCCATAGGGCCTGGACGCCGCTAGGATCGTGCCCATTTTAAGCCTACTAGGCCCCCCCCCCCTCCCTTTTTTTTAAAACCCAACAAAGGATACTCAGGCCAGGGGTGTTGATATCTGAGAGGATATACTGTTACATATGGTCTCTGCCCAAGCCTGGGGCTCACACTATACAAGGAAGACATTGCCTTAACAAATGTTTAAGAGTTACAAGCACGAGTTATGCTAATCTTTCAATAAGACGGTACAAATCACAAACTTGAACAATGTTTAGTATTAAAACTGGCACCAGAGTGCCGAGTCTGAGAAAGCAAACCTCGACCTCTGGTCCCATGTTCAAATGTAATCAAATTAAACAGCTTGGACATTTGGAGCTAAGTTAACGCTAACCTTATGTCCTTTTGTTTGTCTTGAATATGCTATACACACACATTTCAACTATGAAATAAAATACAAAACTTTTACATAGGTATAAAAAGGTTTTGATACATGTTTCTAGTTACTTAAATTGCATCCAGATTTTATGGCTTTCATACAAAACATCTGACCAGTATATTCAGGCTACTAAATGACAGAAATATCTACAGATTCAAAATCATTCTCCTTTTTATTTTTTTTATAAGGCCTCAAAAACAGGGCCTTATTAGATGCCATTTGTGTCATTTAGAAAAGACGAGGCATGTTTTTGAACATGGTTCGGCAGTAAATATAGACACCTGGGTGTTGATAGTCATATTTGTATATGATTTGAAAAAAGATCAGGGTGGAAATACAGTCACCTAACTTCCTTTGTGTTGTTGATTTCAATTCAGAAACTGGAAGAAAAAAAGATTTCAATTCCATTTTGACCAATGAAATCTCTTGTACACTGGCGACATAAATAAACCCAGGAACAAAAGAACACGATCACATGAAAGTCAACACTAAGCACACCCAGAGGCAGACCCATCTGCTTGTATGTATTGGCACGAGATTTCCTGACCATTTCTGAAACCCCCCCCCCCCTTTCTGACTCGGACCTACGACACTACCAATAAAAGGTGTCGACACACTGTACTAACACCACAAAACCTAGCCAATACAGTTGCCACAAGGTCTCCCTTTTGCCTCTACACTAGCCTGTAAACATTACAACCGGTTATTCACAACCGTGTCTGGGAAAGCATCCTTAAAGCACTACTTTAATCAGCTTTGAGTTGATTATCCGGAGCAAAGCATCGACAGAGGGCCTCGTCAGGTCAGGGAGCGCCGCACCGTTTCAACCAATCACCGTGATCCCCCTCCCAAGGAAAAGAAACCCTATACAACCGTCTCACTGGGATAGAATCTATTACGCGGCGGGCTCGACGGGCATCGTTTCTTTAACTCTCGCTGAGAAGTCCTTGTCACGTTAGAAGACCCATAGGAGCCCCCCCCCGCCCGATCGTGAGTGCAAGTCCCTTTTTTAGATGTGACAGATACCGTGGGTATCGCACTCTGTGGCATGCCAGCGAGCCAGGGACGAGGAAGCAGCAGGTGTCTCGCAGAGTCGAGCTGCTATATTCGGGAATTGCAACCAACTCCCAAGTCAAAGTCTGTCTATGCATAGAAATCTTCAAGAAACACAGCTTTCTGTGGCAGTCTGGTTACAGGGAGGGGGAAAAAAGGTTTCTTTTTCTTATATCTGAATACTGTGTATGTGAGCAGTACGATGCGATTTTGACAGTTGAGTTGGGAAGCTCTAGATTCTAATGAAAAACACACATCCTTTCCCAAGACGACAAACCACGTTCAATAAAAATCTACATGTTTGAAGAGCTAACTATTTAGGCACAAGGAAATAGACTAAAAACTACTTAGTAATTATATATATATATGATCCTTGTATTGTCACAAGATGGCTGTGGTATCATGCAGAACACTATGGTCCGTTCCGATTGCCTGACTAGAAGATAAAATAGATAAAATCAGGTCTCATATGTAGCTGTGGACCTGACCAATGGAATGCAGGGCCACTATGGTCCTCTAGAGATACATATCTGCTGAGGTAGAGGGGAGTAGCGCCGAGAGTGCATGGTATTATTCCACTTCACCCCTGACCCCCGACCCCCCCCCCCCCCCCCCACTCATAAAACTCTAAGCAAGCCCTAACCAGTCTCCAACAAATATTGATTGTGATTTCTGCAATAAGTGCATCCTATATACATGTATGTTGTCTGCAACTAGAAGATCTACTGTATTACAGGTGTAATAGAGATGTCCTTCCCAACGACATGTGCCCATGTGAGGAGTGTAAACAATAGAAACATCCTCTTCCTATTGAGTGACGGAGCTATAGGATATCCTGTGTCTGTGGCCCTCCTGTGGGTGGAGAGGATGTCCCCAGGGTTCTTCAGCTCTTGAAGCGGGTCTGTTCACAGATGTGGTTAAATTTCCTTCGAGAGAAAAAAATAAGAAGGAATGATAAAAAACCATTTTTAAATAGAGACAAATCTCAAATGTCTGGAGAAAAAAAACAGGCACAACACATGCCATATCGTATATCATCTGGGAGGAAATTGGGAGTGCTGTCATGCAGGGGTGGTTGAATTTCACTTGGGATTTAAAAAAAAGAAAATAAATTTAAACGCAGAGACGGCGGCGCCCTCTAGTGGCAACGTCAGCGACACGCAACACGAAACATGAACGTGTTACTGGAGACTGACAAGCCGTGGTGCAGTAACTCACATGGCGTGGTGCGCCTTCACCTGAGTACGGCAGTTACGTCCCCAATAGCAGTCAGGACGAGACGTTACAGCAACTGAGAAGGAACACATCAACATCAGTTCCGATTTTGATACGAACAGTTCTAGATCATACACAGTCTTTGGGTAATCCTCCAATACCGATTGGTGTGTGTGTGGTGGTATGTGTTGGTGTGTTCCTTTGTGTGTGACAGTGTGTGTGTGTGTGTGTGTGTGTGTGTACCTGGGAGCTCAGCAGCGGGGATGTTCTGTCTGTATTTGTAAGCCAGCTCTTTGAAAGCCCTCAGGCCGCAGCAGAAACACAGCACAGCGCTGGCGTTGATGCGGTAATCTGGGACGGGGGCGGGAGGGAAGACGAGCAGAGATGAAGGAGAGGTTCTCAAGGGGGAGGTGGTCTACTGTGGAGGTACTACGGGCTCCACGGCGGCCTCAGAGCTGGAGGCTGGAGGCTGGAGATGTGGCAGACTCACCCGAGAGGTAATAGCTTCCTTGCTGCAGGCCGTCCAGGCCTTGCTGAAGCAGATTCCTCCAGGTCATCCCTCTGGCAGCCAGGTAGTTCTGTGGCAGGTAGGAACAACGGTGAGAAACACACCGGCTTCTCAGAACCCTGAGGTAAAACTGCCAGATTATCATAGGTCCTAGGTTCCAGGATCACAAATGACAAACCGTCATTGCGATTTCAAAAGGGGCGTACTAATGAAGCAAGGCTCTTTCTTCGAGTGCTCAGCTCACAGACATTTAGATTTAGTCATTTAGCAGACGGTCTTATCCAGAGCGACTTACAGTAAGTGCAGGGACATTCCCCCCGAGGCAAGTAGGGTGAAGTGCCTTGCCCAAGGACACAACGTCATTTGGCACGGCCGGGAATCAAACCAACAAGCTTCTGATTAATAGCCCGACTCCCTAACCGCTCAGCCACCTGACCCCCACACAGACAGCTCGAGGGGTTTACCTGGAGTATCTCAGACTCGTGGTTATTGCTGTTGAGCACGCCATCCAGACACTTGTCTGTGAGGTTGAGCTCTGTGGAAACGCCACGGGATCAACGACGATACAACCCCACACGATGACAACACACCGAAACATGGTCAGAGGAAGAGATGCAACACAAACGGTTAGACGCTCGTCTACATATGGTTATCCTATGATGCTTTTGGGGAAATAGGGTTGCTACGGAAACACGGTGACGACCCCACGTACCGCTGAAGCGGGCCAAGCATCCTTGACAGCCGATCCTCTGGCAGCCCCAGTACATGTGGCAGAAAGGTCGCTGGCACGCCATGCCTGCCAGACACCCAACACACAGGGGAAACCCCAAACCCGTCAGCACATTCATCGGACACGGCATTGGTACCACAGATTGACTGGCAGGCCGGCGGGCCACTCACATTGCTGCGCAGAGAGCTGCTGGCCAATGAGCTCTGCGCGGCGGTCTGGCATGGGCTGCAGGCAGCAGGTGCAGATGACATGACGGCCCTGGAGCGGGCACGAGTACCCTTGAGGAGGAGCTACAGAGACAGAGAGAGAGAGACAGAGAGAGAGACACAGAGAGAGAGAGAGAGAGAGAGAGAGAGAGAGAGAGAGAGAGAGAGAGAGAGAGAGAGAGAGAGAGAGAGAGAGAGAGACAGAGATCTAGTACACAGTTTGAAAGTTCCATGACGTCCAGATAAGTCCTAACATTAGTTCATGTGCATTCGCCAACGCCACAGAATGTGCGTGCAGCGGAAATGATGAAAGGACAGTACAAATACGGTCTGATGGTCCAGGAAACAGGTGGAGGGTGTCGATACCTGTGGGCATCTCAGAGGAGGTGGAGGGACCTTCTCCAGCAGGCTTCCCAGCTCCCTCCACAGGACCTGGGGGGGCTGGCTGTGCTGGGGGGGGTGGTGGGGCCAGGGGGGTGGGGGGGAACAGGGCTGCAGAGGGGAACAGGGGAGATGCTATTCCAGTGGCCCACAGCCCCTGATTGACCTCCTTCTTGTAGCCTGGACACTGTCTGCACATCGCAAACGGCTGACCGCTGACAAAAGGACAAACGGGAACGTTGGATGAAACGGCGACGGCAAAAACGGGAGGATAAACACAGTCGCACACGCACGCACACGGAGCTGACCTGATATCAGAAGTGTCGCTGTCGTTGTCGGACAGCTCGAACAGATAATCGGAGCTGCCCTCTTCGTCGGAGAAGGAGCGCTCGATCTTCGGCTGCAGCATGTCCTGGGTGATCTTGTTCCGGCTGTCCATGCTCTTCAGGTCCTCCTCGCAGCGGCACTTCTCTGTGAACACCCACACCACATCTCTGGCATCAACCTCTCATCTTCCCCCCCACCCCGTGTGAAGCGTTCTAGATGGGGGCCGTCTCGGCGTCAGACCTGGGTGCTGGGTGAGGTAGGCCTCCACCAGGTTGTTGAGGATGTGGTTCTTGCGGATCCTCTCCACGGGGCAGCGGCAGGTGGGGCAGAGGGACGAGCGCTCCATCCACCCCGAGTAGCAGGCTGCGCAGAAGGTGTGCATGCAGGGCTGCAGGCTGGCGGGACACGAGCACACACACACACACACACACGAGGGGTTGGAGCTAGCGCCTGGGAGCTAGCGCCTGAGAGCTAACGGCGCTATTGTCGCTAACGCCAAAAAAAGAGCTCAAACTGAAATATAACAGGCGTCGACGATATAGGATGCCAAACGATACACGAGACATACGCCATCCAGCTGTAGGGGACAGATTAAACCTAGCCCTGTCGATGAAAAGCGACGTCCGGAATATTCCGGAGGGTAGTAGCTACCTGACACAGTCGTGCAGCAAGTCCTGGCAGATGATACAGGTGAGAGACTCCTCCATCTTGTCTGTCTTGGTCCCCTCCTTGGGTTCTTTTCCCAGGAGGTCCCTCAGGGAGCCCTTGGCAGGAGGCAGAGCCTCAGTACTGGAGGTGTGAGGCGAAGCCAAGTCGGAAACCGCATCTAGAAAAAGAACATTGCCTTGTCACGTCCTACTTCCAAGACCACGGGGGGACATTTGACAACCGATAGCCTCAGTCGATGAAAGGGGCTTTACGCTACATTTCATTCATTCAGCAGACGCTTTTATCCAGAAGAGGCATTTAAAAATGTACCACAGAATGTCAAGGATCGGAAGTACAGCATTTCGGTGGTCAGAGGCGAGGAACGGTCTGAATTTACAAGCCACATGGAAAAGTAACCACATCTCAGATACCAGGCATGGGAAATACTCCAGTGTAACAATAACAGCATTGCTTGGCCGCAGTGGATACAGACAAGATGGAGAACATCTTTAATTCATTAAAGACCGTGTGACTAGCGCTAGGTTTAAGCGTATGGCTAGCTCCCAACCATATGCTCCGTGTCTACGTCTCGAGCTTCAATAAGAGACCCCCCCAAAGTAAACATCCGTAATGCATTTTCACCTTTTGTTTGGATCCAGAAGTTCTTGATGTACAGTTCATAAACTCAAAGACACTTAGCCAAACCCATACATTAAAGTCGAACCATAAACGATTACACGTTTGAAGATGCGGTTTTTTAGTTTATAGCCCAGCTAAGTGCAGCCAAACACACTAACCAGCATCGATCTTCCTCCTCTTGCACTCTGGCTCTTCCATGCCCCCCTGCTGGGGCGGGGTGGGGCCTGAGACGTCTTTACAGCCTGGGGGACGACAGCTGGGGCTCTCCCCCTGGGCTTCACCATGAGGGCCAGCGGGGAGGTGGAAGGTGGAGGTGGAGGGCTGGGGCTCCTCCGCTCGATGAGGCCCCGGGGCTCTGAGGAGGAGAGGCTCCACTGACAGGCCTGTAGCTGGGGGGAGAGGAGCAGGAGATCCCTGGACTGTCTGCTCCAGGGCTGGGGCTCCTCCACTGGCAACAACTACAGGGGAAGACGGAGAGGTGACTCAGCTAAATGTTTCACGAACGAGGAGTGAACACGGAAGTGGGTGAATGTCAGGTTTACTTATCAGAGTGAAACTTACGACTGGTGTCGGGTGAAACTGCCAGCTCTGGTTTTAAGGACTGGTAAACGTAAGCAATATCTGCAGGGGAAAGCGATTTGATTATTTTAGATGGGATATGATTAAACTTTCAAAAGGTAAACAAACACTCGTTTTACACAAGTTGGTGTAGCTATATTATCATATTTGGCAAGTAATAAAAGAGTCATTTGGAAAATACAAAAAAATTATAATACATTCTCCAAGTATGACATGTGTGTTTATAGTACACAACGCTTACGGCGTAGTAACAACAAGAACAGTATGACCTTTATCTCCACTCACTTTGCTCAGGCTCAGTCTTCCTGTAGACAAAGTAGATGACATCACCACTCTGCAGCATGTGGCTCTGCTTCTTCACCAGCTTGGACATGTTGATCACCGTACCATTGGTGCTGCAGGGGCGGGAACAGCACAAACAAAGCACTTGTTTACCCGCCTGTGGTGGACGTCTCGGAACAGCCATGGAGACCACGGGCATGGGAGACACGGCAATAACATCGCTATGATTGCGTGCTGCAATCATAGCGATGTTATTGCCGATGGTTAAATCATGATTAGCACCTCCATTCATGTCTCATTATTTCTTTAACACATTAAATGTAGATTTTCTGAGGATGGAAACGGTGTCATGGCTGTTTCGCAACCTGAACGTACAGCCAACACGTTAACGATCAGCTGGGAGAGGCGTGACAGGATCCCATTGTTGTCACACCTGCAGAGCAACTCCGCTGGATTACAAGCGGTAGTCGCAAGCCGATAGTACTTCCTCCAATCACTGTGTCCAATGAGCTGTGATATTGGTGTGCAGATAAAACACAGCTAGCGCAAGGCTGCTTTTCACCTTGCCGACTCGGTGCACGGCAAAACACAAGCCTTTTTAATTACCCGTTACTGCCATTTCCCTCATTATCTGCCAGCTGGTTGGTTTACACTGTCAATTAGGTTAGACTGTGTGTCAACCGGTATGTTAAATCCACTGTGAAATCCACAGCCAATTAACAAATTAAAAAAACATGCCCTCAAACAATCTGAATGGTTCTGTTTGACACCGAAGCAATAGTGAATCATAGTATACATTCAGGAGGCATGAATGCATGTCTGTTCTCAGATTGTCGTGTGGCTATGGTAGACGCTGACATCTGGACCTTAGGTCGTGGTTATTGCTCCACTAGGTTGATAAGAGTAAAGTCACAGCCTACCTCATGTCTTCCAGCCACGCCAACCCTGACTTCTCATCTTGCACAATCTTGCAATGATCCCCTGAAACCAGTTTGTTTGCAGGAAACGAAAGATCACACCCTACAAACAGAGAGTAGCCATTAGGAAGAGAAATCATAGTTTAAAAAAATATGGGTGTGAAGCATTAGTTTGTAACATTACAGATAATTACACTTGATAAGTTTCATAGACAAGGCCTAACTATATCGGTGTGGGAATTTGAATATTGCATTAGATATCTAATTATATGCTAATAGAATGGCCCTCTCCTTTCTTTACTATGCTTTTAAGGGCTGCATAGCAGACAGGCCTAATTAAGGCCATTCTCTGCATTGGAAAGCAGACTTCACATACTCAATATAATAGAGCCGCCAACACAAACAACCTTGGGAGATACAACCACTCCTTGGGAAAAATCCATACAAAAAAAACTACTTAATATTCTACACACATGTTCTCAATAGACGCCTTTGTTATCATCGAAGGGGGTGTCTAAGTTTGTCAAACTAAAGAAGGCATTGTGCCCCGTCAATTGAACTGCCTGAGAGACTTGCAGTGTCTGGCTTCTGACTATATGGTCTTTTGTAAATTTAACATTAACACATTTGAAAATATCTAGAAAAATAAACTTGTTATTACCATTTTATTTTTTAACAAATATTTTGAACACAGTGGATGTTAACCCACCAAAATTGTTCATACCATTACGATCAAAACAACAAAGATAGGGCAAGTGATAAAGTATATTTTTACCTTTTCTTCGTCCAACAGTGCATTCTCTGTTGACAAGCAACACTTCAGATTCACAGCTTGAGTCTACCCTTATCAACTTCCCCCATGGTCGACCCCTTCCTTGATTCTCCATAATCCAAACCTAGAAATTGAGTTATCACAAAAAACAAATAAGTAAAGCACGACATTAACTGTATGCATTTAAGGAGAATACAGTTAGTTTAAATTAGCGTAGCAAGGTAGGATAATCAGTTAGCCATAGAAGCTAACTAGGCTAGCTAACTAACTGGCTAACAATGAAGTAAGCACTCAATGTGTCTGGGAGAAATGTCAACGTCAAATAAGCTCACACTAGTTGAAGTAGCTATTTAATCTTATTTGTCGTAACAAACAACAAACACTTGTATGAAATATAAACACCAGCTATTCGTTGCAACAAATAACAGATGAACCCGCATGTCGTAGTGAAGGGAAAAACAACTTCGTTCAAAATAAACAAGGCTAGCAAAAAGCTAGCTAGCTAGTGTGTTTTAAAGCTAACCCCAGTTGCAAGCAAGCAATCAAAAACGTTTGGAAAAAAAGTGCTAAAACGCCATAGATGAGAAGGACAAGGCACCACAAACATGTTAATACATAGTGTTTCTATACCTTCGAGAATGCAATAATTGTGTCCGATGTTATTGCTTACGGACGTTTCGTCCCTTCATTTTCCATCCACTCAACACACTCATGCACTTCCTGGCAACCAAAGGTATTTACAGACATCAGCTGATGGAGGAGGGGCGAGAGAATAAAGGCTTTCCCTACTTGTAGAAAGAGAGGAATAGATCGCAGTTGATTGCTTTAGTTTAGCACTCTGATTAACATTAACACATATACTAACGTAGTATACGTTGAAAACGATACAATAGCAGTTGCATTATATAGTGACTCAAATGACTTTAAGAAGTCGTTGGATTCTTTTGATATAAACTACCACAAAAACATACAGTAACAAAAACGTTGAGTATATTTGATAACTGTACATTGCACATGCTATTTCAGCCCATGTGCAAAAAATGACGTTTGGTGTGTGTGCTGTGTATTCCAACACAACACATTCCTGGCCTGTGGCTGAGATGTGTGTGTGTGAGACTTCATGGCTATCTGATGTTGGACCATGGGTTTCATCGCCTTGGATGGGTGACAAACACCGGGTCAGAGAAACAAGGATGGGGGGGTGGGCAGACTGGTTCTAGACTCCATAATAAGTGTTGTTTCAAACTCTGCACACAAACAATGCTTCATCTAAATAAGTAACGTTCACTCCAACAAAAAAAATCTGTAATTTTACAAACATGAAATATTAGGCTATAGGACCCCCATTTCTTCCACATCAATCTGCATGATTCAGACGGTAAATACATGACATAGCTCTGGGAGCCACTGGACTTGTAACCCGACCCACTTTGAGAAATTATTTTATAAACTTCAATTACGAATGGACTAATCTTCCCCGTTTAAGAAACACCAAAGCATTTCTGTGTGATAGAAACAGCAAGAGTCCTTAATGCAGGGCTAATCTCTGCTATTCCCCTTCCCTCCTGCCAGTGCATTATTAATGTGCAAAGAAGAGGCTGATGAGTTCAGGGGCCTCTCATCACTAATGCATTCATTTCTCATTGTTAGCTGTCTGTCTGGAGAGGAGCGTGGTGCGCAAGCATGATGCAGGCACATGCAGACTCACACACAAACATTGAATATATACATTTATGCCAAATCACACATTACGCTAAAATAATGTAATTTTGTTGTAATGCAACAACAATTGGTGGCGTGATAATACATATTTATATGGGAATACAATGTTGAATCAAATTAGTGAAAGCAATTTTAAACCAATTGTAAAAAAAACTCAGATGTTGTCAATCAATAGCCTATTTTAATTGGATAAAAAAAAATACTTGTGGCAATGTGATGCATAAAACAACATTTAAAATGAAAAGTAATGAAATGCAAGGACAAAAAAATACATGCTAATGTTTCCAAATGGGACTGAAAGGAGAGCAAGGGAAACCTCTCTTCTCTGCCCTCTGAAATTATCTCCCTGGCTTGGTCTAATTGCTGGAGGATGTCCTCTTAACTAACTGTGAAAAGCTGTGTCTAATTAGTGCAACATTAATCAGAAATTAGCATGTTATTGCAAGGTTAACTTATCAGTATGTGCACTGCGGCAGCAGGAGGTGTCATTACCCGTAGTGCACAGGGCAGACATTGCCACAAGGGGTAGTGCTTGTTCTTCGCATGAATCATTCTTCTCATCAGGCAATCAGGGCTGGAGTAGACATGAGGACTGGGGTGTTGATGTGTGCTCTATACCACCCAGTGGTTGTCAGATGGGTTGGATGACAATGCCCAGGATCAATAGAAATCCTTTCCTATTGACACTGGCGTTCGGAGAAGGATTACAGAAAGGAACTCAAGTAAGCAATATTGAGCCATTAGTCTGTTAATACTTTTCTCCAAGCAATTGTTAATGCTAAGGGAATTGACATGTCATGTTTGCCATTGTCTGTCATGACACACACAATCGATGCCAAACAATTGGTTGGCAAGACACTTGACACCACTATAATAAAGATTGACCCAATGTGACTACATGCAAGGGTTAGGGTTAGGATAAATGGTAATCTGGTCTATTTTATTTGACAAATGATGCAGTTTTAATGTCATAAGAAACATAACATAATACAATAGTAGACAGTACAGCAGAAAAGCAAGGATCAGAAGTGTATAATTCTAACAGTATTTTGGTGGCCAGAATCAAGGAACGGCCTTTATACTAGGCACAACACAAAGCATCTCATCTACCAGGCACAGTAAACAGTATCTCGACTACAGTGCTACAACACATCAACTACAATTTTGCACAGCCCCATGCAACAAAATCAAGGTCACAAGTGCAACATGAAGTTGTTTAGTTGGTGCAGTCTCTCCCGTCGCTATTGTACCGTACAATGACAATAGCAATGGCAGTTATTGTTGCCGCATGATTTGTGTTATTATCGGTTGTAAACAACGCATTTTATCCCCGCTAAACGCTTGATCATTTCTCCACGACTGCACTACAACCACAGAGTTAATCTGGTAGGATGTGCAGCCCAGTTTTGTCTTGTGCAGTTCAGTCGTCTGTCTTGTTCACAGGCTTCCCGAAGCTCTCATCAGGATTCCAGATGAGCAGGGAGAAGAACCGTACCTCAACCGGCTCGGCTGAAGTCACTCATTTGTCAGAGGCGCTGGTAGATCACAAGCTGACAAATCTCCCGTGTCTGCCTAACTGTCAAGCTGTCTGCCAGCAAATCAAAGACAAAAGAAGAGAGAGAGAGAGAGAGAGAGAGAGAGAGAGAGAGAGAGAGAGAGAGAGAGAGAGAGAGAGAGAGAGAGAGAGAGAGAGAGAGAGAGAGAGAGAGAGAGAGAGAGAGAGAGAGAGAAAGAGAAAGAAAGAGAGCAGAGCAGAGCAGGACATAACAGAACATAACAGAGCAGCCATTCCATTTAAAGATGCTTTGTCACTGCAAAGCCCCAAGCTTGCCCCCAGAAAATGCCTATTAGCCTGGCTGAGAAAGATTACAAGCAAATAAAATTACATTCATTGTGATATTGGATTTCGTGAAACCCTCGGAATTGTAATTACATCGCACTTATACTCTTCATTTAAAGCCTTTCTCTGACAACAAAGAATATTAGAGATGGAAATACACGCGTTGTGATTGAACACACTGACTGTGTAAATTACTAGACCTAGAAGAAATAATGAGACATGAATGGAGGTGCTAATCATGATTTAACCAACTGATAAGAGTGTGGTTTATTTTAATAATTATTTAATTTACATTTGATATGCCACCACTTCTAAAAGCTATAGACAATACTTAGAAATACATTTGTTCGGTGTTTGTAGGAACATATCAAAAAAGAAAATTTGAATAATAACTGACTTCAACCAAAATACTCATATCTACATGCTCCATTTAGTTTACCTGCAGTACATTTTTTATTACTTTACTTGATACCTTATTTGTCCCTGTGGGGAAATTGGTTTGCAGCCTAATCACAAGACATTTTGTCACAACATCATAGTTACCAATATATACTCATACACATACCCATGTACATACACATTATCTCACACCTTGCAACAGATTAGGCTCACCAGACCAGTTGGCTAGTGGAACAAATGCAAATTATGTTTTATGAACTTGAAAGCCCAATGTCACCCAAGTACAGGGCTAAGTTTACCCCTCCATCTCTCAAATGTGACCTCTCCGTCAAAGCAGCTCCCGCCCCACAATGGTGTATTACAGGGAGAATGTGGGCATATGGGCTGTCTGGCTTAAACCAACAAGTGGAAGGGAGCGATAAGAGGCATTCTTGGGCGGCACAGAAACAAGGCATGAGAAGGGTCTGGTTGATAGCAGTACTTGTTGTTCTGATGTGTTAAATAGCTGGCCTTCAACACCACAGTTGATCGCTGAGTGAGGCACTGTGTAGCCAAGGGTTGTGTGAGATAGCCAGATGGCTGAAGTCAATGGAGCCTTGCCTGGAAGCTTTTGTGTCACAGTACGATAATCACGAATTTGGCTGGCCCATTCGGAGTGTATTCCTTGCTTGATATACACCGTGTGTACAAATGAATGACTAATTTCTCTTTAATTGGTGCTCTACACTTGTGTGCTCCACAAAACGTGGCCTTCACAGTTTCAGCATCCCCAAAAATAATATATCAACAAGAAATTGAAATAGGATAATCAAGGCGTGAAAAAAGGAATTGTTTCAGCTACTGCTCAACATGCCTCGCATTTTGTTATCATGCCTAGCAGCCACAGTGTGATGCTGTCATTTTCACACAGAAAAACAAAAGACAAGACACACAAGAACGCCGGCAGGACACAACACGTATTTTGAACGCGTTCCAAGACCACAAATGCCGGTGTTGACTAAACTACGAACAATCCGACCTACAAGCCTCATTGCAAGTGGAAGAGCAAGCCCTAAAGCTGTGACATTAACGAACAGGGCGAGATAACATAGGGATTGTTATCGTGTACTCATTCATGGAACTCCTGCGCGGATACCAGATAGCAGCTTTTCAAAGTGTTGTTCCTGCCAGCCAGACCTCCACCGAAGCCTTGCGGGGCCCGTTTCTAAGGACCAGGGGCGCAATGTGGAATTTTCCTTCTGAAGGATCTGTCCTTGTTTACAATCTTTCTGTTGCTGGGTTAAATACTGCTCACATTGTACAGCCCATAGAAAGGCGGCTAGACTGTGACTGCGAAACTGTTCAGACCTTCCAGCACACACAAAGTATTCCAGCAAATGTGCTGGAGGTCATCATGACGCAGACAGCTAAACCCAAGTGAGAATAAACATTGAAATATGAAGAAAAAATCTACGTTATTGTAACACTGATAACATATTAATATTTCCTATCATGTTCAACACATTTAGTACACTTATGTTTACAGGATGTTTTAAACATATTTAAAAACACCCAAAGCATAATGGAAAATGTGCCTTTCCCAAATTGGTTTGTAGACTTGGAAAATGCGACTACGATTGAGGACATTATTCAGGTCCTAGGCTGTAATTGAAGCGAGCTGAAAGCTAGTGGAATGTTAACATTACCTCTGAGCAGGAGGGGACACAATGTAATCAGCGCTCTCTCCAAGAACCTTGCCACCACGTCAAAATGCTGGCACGCGCCTATCCGGGCGCTCCGTCATTAAAACAGAGATGGATGGGACAGTTCCAATTTCCAGAATCTAACCCAACAGAATGCTTACCATATCAATGTTTCTTTTAGTTTTACAGAGTTATAGAACTGATACTGCATGTTTGCACTGGTGTATGCTGTTTTGGCACTAAAGGGCACATGGCACTCACGAACAAAGGAAATACCACATTTGTCAGCTCAGGCAAAAAAAGATTAAACATTATAGTCGTGTGCTTAAAATAATTCCAGGGATTTAAGTGTAGGCTATTAAATGTTTCAGCTCACAATGAAGGAAAATATGGCAGCCTATACATTAGGCACGCGTTTTAAAGTCAGACACTGAAAATAAAACCACTATTGATCTGTTCATTTCAGATTTGAAAGGAAATCCTCATAGGTGGAAGCCAAAAAAAACACAAAACAAAACTAGAGGCCATGGCTCTACGAGCATCAAACAGTATAAATGCTTATGAATATCACACATCACTGAGGGCGGTGGAGTAAATCAGAATTCTCATTCCGCTGCTTGGAAAAACTTCCGTCAGTAGGTGCCAAGCGGCTCTGAGGCGATCCCAGAGCCAGGCAACGCTCAACTAACCGCGCTCCAGAGAAATACGGTCACGACAAGATCCACATTCAAATAAACTTCACTCTTGGCGCACGCACACAAGCCATCTTGTCACCAGCTGGCGGAGCCGCTCGCCGCGCGCCTTCAAACACTGAGCCACTTTTGATTAACGTCTCAACGGCTAATCATGTGCGCTCGGTGTGCCAAATTGGACAAGCTATGTATGAGACGATTTGCCTTGAAATGTTTTCTTAGAGCCCCATTTTAGCCATAAAGTGTTTGGAGAGCCTCGTCTTTGCCACCGCCCCCTCCTTTTCCCTGGACTGCTCGCGCCTGCTGCCGACACAAAGAACAGGGGACTGTGATGGTGGCGGCATCATGCCAGGCTGTAGCCCTGAATGAGAGGACCACCTCTGCCAGACGCACCCAGCTGCATAAATGTTATTCGCTTTTACGGCTTGTGTACATAATACTGGCAGTGTGGGGAGATTGTGAGGTTCCACTAAACCATGGAAAAAATCCTTTAAAAAAAAAAATGAATAAAAGTGGAAAAATTACTTTGGCTTGTTGAATCCCACCCCTCCCTTCCATATCTTCACACCCCCCCCTCTCTGACGCTCTTCTGTGAAATGGGGTGATTTATATTCTCTCCTCTCCCCAGCCAGAATTTGCACAGCCTCGTGGTGCTGTGAGATAGCAGACATATTTGCCATTGAACCAGAGGTGAAAAGACATTAGACAGCACTTTGTCACCGGGGCCTGGAATTCACACGTCTGTCTGAGTTTAAGGCCAGCCCTAAACTGCTGACCATCCTGGGTCCTGTCAGCTGGATGTCTGTTGATGTTGAAGGCTATAAAAAGATATTTTAGAGGTGGGAAGGTCGGGCGATGCCGCTAGCCTTTTTAGGTGATATAAACAACACCCTTGTGACTATTACAGATACAGTGGAAGCCCCAGAAACATCTCTCTCCCCCGTTCTTCCTGTTGGATATACCCCCTTCCCTCCTAGACGTGCAGCCGAGTCTAGTCGTGCACAGGGGAGCTCTGTGTTCCCCACAGAGAGGAGGCCTGGAGCTCCTAAGCACAAGCCCACCCTCCCAAATCACCGGGCCCAGCGGACCCCCAGAGTCATTCAGGAGCGATCACGGGGCCTCCAGTCTCATTACCCATCTCCATTTCCAAACAGCCCTCCAAATGGGAACTAATGCATTAGCTCTCACAGGGAGAAGGCTGGAGGGGGGACGCTTTGCGGCAGCTCAGGAAACGCTTTCATACATGCTTTATCAGCAGGGGAAAGAGAGAGGGAGAGTAAAGGAGCTTGGACTGAGCCGTTCATTCATTGCCCATCTTGTTAGGTTGGCACAGCCCTATTAGCTGTCATTGTGCTGGAGAACCCTCCCCCCCCCCCCCCTCTGGGCATGTTCCTGTGTTTTTGTGCCTCAGATGTGAACTCTGTGCCAAGAGCTTTTGGAGGCATTTGAGTGCATGGAAATTCAATCCCAACCTTGAGCGTCGAGGTTTCCCGGAGATAAATGCCAAGGATTAGTAATCTGAACATAAAACAATGTCCTATGTCGTATACCGTACTATCCCATTAATTGGAATTATGCAGTAAAATGTATAATTGTATGTATCACACAGCATACTAAGTGGCTTTGGGTGAAACAAAAATGTGGTAGATTTATTGTATCACACTTAATATTATACTATTAAAAAAAAAGAAAGTTAAATACAACTGTGAATAGAACTATTACTGTGCAGAAGTTGTAGGCTTAGTCTTAAGATTTTCCCATTAACATTATCTTACATAGAAATGATTTTGTGTTCTGTACTTGTGTGGCAGTATATACAGTATATATATAAATTATTACATTTTTTTGTCTTTTAATTTCATTATTAAAGCTTTTTTTGTAATAGACTTTTGCACAATACTGTATTTTTAACATTGCAGACACTATGCAAAATTATATCAAGCAAATTCTTTTTTTTAATTTATCCTGTCCCCTTTGAAAACCACCTTTGGGAGGCCTGACAGCAGCAGGATAGTGATAATGTACCCCAAGTTAGATACGCCACGAAACGTGTCAATGGATTCCCCTCTGATGATAGACTGTGTGCTGAAATAAATTGACCTTGCCAGACAAAGAGTGAAAGCGATGGGGCTTTTCATCTCCGGAGAGCCTCTTCGAGCTTCGCCGCAAGAAGAACAGAAATAGGCCGGACGGAACTAGAGATAACATAACAGCGTCGTCGGACTCGAAGCTGGTGAATAACAGCTCGCCTAAGAATCCAAAACAAACACGCTGGAATGGGAGGTTAAGTGCCTGCAAGTTGACTAGGTTATTAGAAAAAACAAGCCCAGGCTGATAAAGTGAAGCTTGTAGATGGTTCCCCATCACTGGAATGTGTGGCTCAATTACCAGGCTCCCAAATCGAAAGTGATAGGCTAGTGATTTAAGTCTTACCGATACACTCGGCCCACCTTGACTGACGGGCTTTTCCAAGAGACCTTTTTTTTTTTTTTTTTAAGAAGACCTGCTGGTGAGTGTGTGAGACAGAGGCGCGCTATTGATTTTCAATAACACCCCCTAATGAGCTCAGCACGGCTTGATCCCGTCTGTCATTACGCTCTGACGCCCGGGGACAGCATCGCTGGGAGTCGCGGCGCGATGGCGAGCCGCAGGCATGATTAGGATGAATCGGCGTTCCCCGGGAAGACGCTGGGAGAGAAAGGCCTCGTCGATAGCAGGACGGGGCATCCCTGCACGCCCCTCCCAGGACAGCTGCACAGGGCCTTCCGGCCTCATTAGCCAAACAGATGAGTGAGGAGGAAGAGGGAGAAGAGGCGGAGAGAGAGAGCCTTTTCCTGTAACATCCGATAGGCTGCCTCCAAGGCATTGCTCCAGCTTAATGAGACCGGACCGCAGGTCAATACGCTGCTGGCCCGCCAGTCAATACCAGTTACCTGCAACACAAACACTCTGAACCTTCTTTCTTACAAAATCAATGTCCTATTAGTCCCACCCTCAATTGCCTTGCCCCTATCTCATTGATCCCTGGAGAGCTGCATAGCTGATGTAGGCTTCTATGATGAGTTACTGTCGAATCAGCCTAATCACCCTTAGCCACTGGGTAGCCAGGCCGAGTTCCCTTCATCATCTCTTAGCTGTATAGCAATATAAAACGAGCAGTTGTCATTGCGTACAAACTGGGACGCTCAGAAGTGGTGAATCTACACAATGGTTTCTTCCAGAGTTACATTTATCGATTGTGGATTGACCTGCGGTATTAAAAGAAAAAAGAGGCCAGAGATATTTTAGGTCCAAACTTTATTCCGTACATTTTAAACCATGAATGTTCGTTTTCATTTTTTTTGCACGCCTAAAACTCTACTTGTTTTGTATACAAGAGTCTAAGAAAAACAACTGCACAACACCACAAGGTCGACAGAGAGAGTCCTTTTGCCGTCCAATCAAAAGTGTCTTTCTCTTGCTGTTAGTCTCACCCGGTCTGTACGCCTTCCAGTACAATTTAGGACCTGAATGTCTTCCGGTTTTTGTAATTCCATTCCATAGTCTGAGGGGGGGTGAGGGGGGGAAACCCTGTTCTGTTTACTGAATCAACATATCCAATGTTCTCTCCAGGTGGCCTCTTCATAAGGTTTCTAGGAGCCTCTTTGCATAGATTGCAGATGTTCTGTTCAGGCCCCTTTACCATTCCCCCGCTCCCATTGGGTAGGCTTGTCTGTTACCATGGTTTCCAACAGGGAAGTGGTTTCTGTTTGATGTCGTTTGTATTTTTTTTTTCTAGAAACATTTAAAAAGCCTAATAAATGTACATGGTAATTTTGCAGCAAGGAATATCAACAAGATATTTACAAGAATCTTTTTTACAGAGACCGAACAAAGACCTCGTCATATAATATTTGTCTGCATATCTCGAAGGCAAAGCACATAAACAAAGCGAATCTGTAATGTAACGTGGTACATAGTCGTTAATGAGGATCCCCCAGGTACCATGAGGTTCAGTTACAGCTGACAGATCCAGTCATTACCGCGGAACATCCTAGATGCCTCACAAACAAACCAAGATAAATATCAGGGGGAAAAGAAATAGAGACTTAATGCACAAATTACAAATTCATAAAAATGATGTCTATACATGGAACGAGGATAGGAAATGTACAAACTCATTTGAGGACTTTCTTTTTCCGCGTAAAACCGGAAGAAGTTATTGGATTAATATATTAATATTATTATCAAATTTTAAGTCGGAAACAGACATACACGTACTTGTACTTGATTTATGTCTCCGACATTCTCCTCTTCCGGTCCATATATAAAATGAACTCATGGCATGTGCTTCGTCAGCCGAACAAATCTTTGCTTTGTACAATCATACTGTTTTCTCTCGACTTCGCTTTTCTCTCGGTGTGAAAAAGCAGTGCATCTTGTTCTTTTAAGAGGTTTGAAATGGGGCGGGTGAGGGCGGGAGGGAGGGAGGAGGGGGGGTACTTTTCTAAGCGCCCCGCCGATCCTTTTGTCCGTGAAGCTACCGTGCCTCCACCTCTTTGGGGTTGCGGGAGGGGGAGTAATCCCGGGGGTCCTGGGTGGTGAGAGGGGTAGTCCTTCTGGGGGATGAGGGCCTGACGCCTCCGGCCGGCACCAGCGGAGGCGGGGCGCTGAGCGCGGCGGTGGGGGGCGTCCTGTTTAGCAGGCCGTTGTGTCCCGTGGAGGGGCTGAGTCTGGGGTAGGGCATCCCCCCTAGGTGGGACATGAACGGGGGCATGTGAGGGAGGTGGCCCTCCATGGGGGACTGGTGGAGCTGGTGGAGGCGAGCGCGGTCCAGCTCCTCCCTCAGGTGGAGCCTCTCCCTCTCCTCCACCTGCTGCCTCATGCGCTCGTGCTCGCGGCGCACCTCCAGCAGGTGCTCGTGGTGCGAGTAGTCGTGGGCCTCCCTCTCCCGGTACGCCCGCTCCTGCTCGTACATGCCCGGGAAGCGGTGGCCCTGCTCGGCCCGCAGCTGGAAGTCCATGCGGCGCTGCAGGTCCAGGCTCCGGTACGCCTCCCGCAGGGGGTCCCAGGGGAAGGCCTGGTGGGGCAGCCGCTCTCGGCCCGCCGCCAGGGGGCTCACCCCCATGAAGGGCGCCATGCGGGCCCGGTCCAGCACGTTGAGGCTGCCCATCTGGTGCATGGCGCTCATGGACAGGGGCAGGGAGTGGGCCATGGGCATGCCGTGGATGGAGCCGTGGTGGGGGGGGAGGTCGCTGCAGCGGGGGGACGGGGGAGGGATCTGCTGGGAGAGTGGCGGGTGGTGGTGGTGGGGGTGGCCCGGGTGCATGGACGGGATGGGCGGCGCCGGGGCGGGAGGGGGGTGGGGGGCGGGCTCGGAGCTGACCACCATCACCTCCTGCTCCTCCTTCCTCTCCTCCTTGATCTTCATGTCGTTCTTCACCTTGAGCATGAGCTCCGCCGCCGGCGTCTCCTTCCGCTCGCCGTCCTTCAGCGTGGGCGGGGGCCCGCCGCCCGCCATCTTCAGCCCCGCCTCCCCCAGCACCGCCTTGGAGTAGGGGGAGGGCGAGCGGCGGACGGGCTTGACGCCGTCGTCGCCCGGACGCCTCTCCGACGCCTCCTTCCCCGGGGAGCGGCTCTCCTTCACCTTGACGTCCCCCCCGCCCAACATGGCCGCCTCGCGGTGGCGCTCCAGGAGCTCCTTCTCCACCTCGCGCACGCGGTCCACGCTGCCGCTGCGGTGGCGGCCCAAGTCGCCGGAGTTCTGGCTGTTGGAGCGGATCAGGCTGCTGATCTGGTAGCTGACGGGCGCAGAGGCCGGCGACGAGCGGTTGGAGTGGCGGCTGCGCTCCAGGGAGTCTCTGCGAGAGAAGGGGACAGACGGAAGGGTACACGTGAGGCCTTCTGTGAGGATATTTAACCACCTAGCTACAGTTTTGGGTGGATGGATACACCCATCGACACCGTCAACAAACCCGTTCATTTTAACGGCGTCCGTTAAAGGATGAATAAAATCACTCCGAACCTGTCTCTATCCTTCTCCTCCTTCCCGACGGAGGAGTCCCTCTTCTCCCGTTCCCGGTCCCTCTCTCTCTCCCGGTCCCTCTCCCGTTCGCGCTCGCGCTCGTGGTGGCTGTTGGCCGAGCCGCTGCGCTCGGCGTCGGCAGACTTGGGCCACTGGGGCGGGGTGGGGAAGGAGGGCGGGGTGCGGTGGAGCCGGTTCCAGGCGTCATGGTGGGAGGCGCCGAAACCTGGCAACCCGCCCGGGCCGTCTTTATGGCCAAACATGCTGTTGGAGCCTGGAGGAGAGGGGACAAGACGAAGAGAGGGTGAGCAAAGCCAAAGCGTCCCACACGGACACGTACTGGACTGGAGGGAAACAGTGAATGAGCACAAAAGCAGCTTTTGTTGTTTTTTTTGTTGTTGTTGTTGTTGTTGCTGTGCTGGGGTTGGGAGCCCTCACAGGAGCTTTGCTTTGTAAAGACTGGTTAATATCCCCCCCCCCCCTCCCCCCTCCTGCCCCACACTTCTGTACGTATTACTGCTGGACAGAGAGGTCTTGGCTCCTTCAACATTCTCTCCATCTTGATTCTCAGGGCCCTTTCGCTGGGTGAAGTGGGGGGGGGGGGGGGGAGGGGGGACTCAATTGCCCTCTGGGGGTGAGGGTTGTGAAAAGCCAGGGAGACCTCGGAATTCCAATAGCGTGTCTCCTTCACTGACATCCATTTCGCTACAGGGCAACCCCATTTGGTGGAGGAGAATAGAAGGAAGAAAGGGAGCAGGAGATAGAAAGAGAACCAGAGAGACAGAGAGAGAGAGAGAGAGTCCTTCACAGTGGTGTGAAGAGGAGGATGGGGGGCTTGTAGAATAATTAATAGATGAATGGCAACCAAACTGCAAGCCTGGGAGCTCTTGTTGGCAAGGGTGTTGTCAGATTAAAGCCAGGCCAGTGGGGGCTAAGGGCTGGGGGGGGGAGAGGGGGAGGGGAGAAAGGGGGGGAGGGGTCTGTGCTGCCTGCCTTGTTGGTCCTCTCCCTGCTCTGGGTACGAGGGCTGGGGGGGGGGGGGGGGGGGTATTTGGCTTTGGATGCAGAGCTAAGTGCCTTGATTTTCTTTTCTCGTGGGCCCTCACTGTGGTCTAAACCTGAGCTGCTCTGTGTCGGCCCACGGGGTAGGCGAGGAGAGGAAGAGGGGGGGGGGGGGGTGGAGGGGTGGAGGGGGGGCCGGCGCTTACCGAGCGAGGGGTTGCCTAATCCTCCGAAGGCACTGGTTGAAAGGTTGCCGAGGCCGCCAAAGGTACTGGAGCGACTGAATGGATCTGCAAAATGCCAAACAGGGATTAGCGAACGGGGCTGGCTGGAGGAAGCCCCTGGTGTTCCACTCGGCTTTTCTCTTACAAGCGAGCTGTGTGTTTTCTTTCTTTCTCTCTCTCTCTCTTTTTTTTTTTTTTTTTTTTTTTTTTTTTTTGCTGCCGTCCTGGTTGTGATAATCCTAAGCGCAGCTACGCTGCTGGAATGGCTGGGCCTGTAGGACTGGCTTAGAGCTCCCTCTCTCCAGGGCTCCGCCCTAGTGTCTGACCCCGCAAGGCATGATGGGAGTCTGGGTATGATGGGTCATGAGCTGGATGGGGACTACAGATGAGCTGGATAGGGACACAGGAGGAGTGGGAAGTGGCACAATAGTCTTTGAACAGGCTACTGCAGCTAGGACGGGGATTGTACCACGCCTGGGCTCCAGGGAGGCTGCAGAGTGGCCCATCTTAGCTGGACGTGGATTTAGCAACCTCGACGTTCGAAATGATGAAGCAAACGCAATCCTTCATACCTACCTTCAGTTAGCGATCCAGAAACACATGGTAGCATAGTACTGTGGGGGTTTCCTATCGTGTTAGCCGTTCCATTTTGGGAACGTGTCGTGTGATGTTTACACAACGTTTTGGCTTTTGGAAATGTCTACTTAATGACCAAGTCAATACTCGGACCCAGGCATGTCAATATGTCTGAAAAACAGCAACTGGAAAATCTCTGGACAGGATTTCCACCCGAAATCTTTTCCCTGTGCACCCGGTGTTTAGAAACTCAAATTGGATCGAGTTGAGAGCTTATCCCGTGAAATCACCCTGCCACACTCTACCCAGACAGCGTCTCTGACGGAAAACACAAACCCCCCTGCAATTTTCCCGCCTGAGAAAGTAAGACTTTGGGAAAGCCAATGGAAACGGGCCACAAGGTAACACGCCATATTTGTTACAGCCATCTGTCATTCACAGAGCCAATATAGAAACTCAAACACAAGAGCTGTGTCGTAAAAACCTTTGACTGAACAAAGGGAAGGGGGGGAGGGAGGGTGGGAATGGGTTGGGGAAAGTAGTCTGGGAGAATACACCAACTTGCTCTGAGGGCCCTGCCCGCTCACTATACTTCTCTTCAGACCAGACTCTGGGTTATTCAAGGGGAGCTCTTAAAAGACACTGGGGGGGGGCAGGAACTGAGTCTTTCACGAAGACTTTCTGTCCATAACCCTCGAGTACGACTCAGAGGCAATAACATGTTGCAACACAAGGATTACATTTGCCAAGTAATCCCAGTGCAGGCGTCCGTGTCAAACTCAAAAAAAGTCCAAAACGCACCAAGTGGTATTTTTCCAGGTATGAGTGTGAAAAGGGAGAGAGAGAGAGAGAGAGAGAGAGAGAGAGAAAAAAAGAAAGAGAGAAAGAAAGAGGGGCAGAGAGAGGAGATGTAAAAAGGGAGGCTACTTACACTTACCTGCCAAGTGGCTAGGAGGCAGGAAGCTGCTGTGGTGAGGGGAGGGGCCGTAGGGGGAGGCGGCAGGATGCCCAGAGCCTATAGGAGGACAGAGGAGGAACGCCGTTACATCACACTTTCATCTGATTCGTTCACCAGGCGCATTAGTCTCAAAGCTTCCCACACCTGGTTCACTAATTAACACTCCTCTCACGGCCTTCAGAGAGATAGAACTCCCTCCAGGATAGTAAGCAAAAACACACACACACCGTATCTCTCATTGCCCTTACTCCGTACTATTTAGCATGCCAGAAAAACATTTTTCATGTCCCAATAGTCCACATAGAATGTCAAACGCAGTAAAAACAAAAGAGCAGGATGTTCTACATTTTGCAGTATGCAAGCCAACGTGCTTTCCTGGCTATTCCGACTCACATCCTCAGTAGTGAAAGATATATCGCGTCGACTGAACCACACACGTTATAAAGTCTTGACGGACTCTGCTCTATGGTGACCTTTGACCTTGTGACCCCGAGGCGTAAACCCAAGGCACTCCTCCCTGAAGATGGCGCTAATGACTACACGGTGGAGGGTGTGAGGCTAATTTGTGCTAAAACATCGCTAACTAGACGAATAACACTCGAATTTCCGGCGTGTCAAAGGGTTAACAATAGTTTGCTGAAAGACGTCTTCCAGCAATTAGCACATGACATTCTCTCTTTGTGCGACAGCCACAGTGTCTGCGTGTTTGAGCGTGGTTAAATGAGCCTGTTGTTATGAATCATGCAGACACTAACGCTGCGAGTCTCTTCTACCTTTCACCCATATTGCTCACATCGTTAATGAAAGCACCAATTACAAGTGTGCGTGAGATACAATGCCGGATAATTACAATTGAAAAGGCGGCCGACGCGATGGTACCCTTTCCAACAGGGCCACCAGTCAATTAGCCCACAACTGAACTACCCATATTCAGAAGCACTGCACACTGTGGGCGTCTAGGTCCATACTCACAGCAACACTGCCTCAATTAGGATCTCTGTACACAAGGTGGTGTAGGTGATTAGAACAACAAAACGCAGAGTTATGTTTGGTTCAGGACCTATAAGGTCACATGAGGCCATGTAAAAACACTGGCCCTGGGTCACCTTATCCCCTGACTGGGATGTGGGGGGGGGGGGGGGGGGAATGGGGGTGGTGGGACACTCACCCGTGGAGGAGAACATGGGTCTGGCCAGGTCGTGGGGGTAGGGGAAGCCGGGGAACACCCCTGGAGCCGGGGGCCGGCTGAACAGGTCCAGCTTGCCGTTCATGTCTAGCTTGTGGGGATCCAGCTGCATTTGCTGAGGAGGGAGGGAGGAGGGGGGAGAGGGAGGGAGGGAGACAGGAAAAAAGAGTTAAAAATGCAATATGCTGCCGCCCTTGAGTGGTAGCCGTTGTTGAGGGCCACTACAGAAGGTCCAGCTCGTTGACAGGGCCGTCACAGCCCTAATCTAGCCCTGCTGTGTTGTTGTCACTAAACATGTGTAAGCTGATTAGAGACTTTTAAACCAGCAAGGCAGGCTGGCAGTGCCCATGAAAAAAATTACACCGGGGGGGAAAAAGGGTTCCCAGGGCACAGAGGACTAAGGGGATGCCAGTAAGAGGAACCCCTCACCCCCACCTTCCTCTGCCACCCGAGATGGAGGTTCACACACGAGGGCCTCACCTTCATCTTCTGCTGGTGGTGGTAGATCTGCCACGCAATCTGGACGTGCACCGCACACCACTTGCCCGGTTTCTGAGAGGAGGGGCAGAACGGGTTTCAGGGGGTTACGTGCCTTGTTGTTGTTACAGGGAGGGACAGAGGGACGGGGACAAATGTGCTTTAGGACGCTCGCGTTAAAAAGGACAACTTACTCTCACTGACGTCCTGAAAGGGTCTGATACCTGAGGGAGACATCATGGACAGTCATGAGTGTATAGCGACATCAAAACATTTTAGACACGTGTTTTTCATACAGGTGCGTCTCCTACAGTGTGCAACACTGTGCTGCAGGTGCGTGTGTCCTGCAGGTGTGTGTGTCCTGCAGGTGTGTGTGTGTCCTGCAGGTGTGTGTGTGTCCTGCAGGTGTGTGTGTGTCCTGCAGGTGTGTGTGTGTCCTGCAGGTGTGTGTGTGTCCTGCAGGTGTGTGTGTGTGTGTCCAGCAGGTGTGTGTGTGTGTGTCCTGCAGGTGTGTGTGTGTCCTGCAGGTGCGTGTGTCCTGCAGGTGTGTGTGTCCTGCAGGTGTGTGTGTGTGTGTCCTGCAGGTGTGTGTGTCCTGCAGGTGTGTGTGTGTCCTGCAGGTGTGTGTGTCCTGCAGGTGTGTGTGTCCTGCAGGTGTGTGTGTTACAGGACAGTTGAGGACATACCCGCGGGTCCTTCTGCAGGAGTGTGTGAGGTACTGTTCCGGGCCTAGCTGCTACGTCTATGGGATTGGAGGCCTGCAACCAGGGGAAAGGGAGATGGAGGGAGGGAGAGAGAGCGACAGACCGAGGGAGAGGTAGAATGACAGCGCGAGAGAGAGAGAGAGAGAGAGAGAGAGAGAGAGAGAGAGAGAGAGAGAGAGAGAGAGAGCAAGCAGTTAAGAACGAGCACTGTGAGAGCAGAGGGGCTTTGTGTCGAGGATTTAACTTCTAGTCTAAGCAAAGCAGAACAAACTTAAACCCGATGGACTAATACCGCAATGCTCCCGGGCTCTGCTCTGATTTAGGACACCCTCCAGCAGAAAAGCACGAGCACTGCTGTTTTGCTAAGAGTAAAGCTTCTAATCCCCACCGCTGTGTGACGTCAACAAATCGCAATCCTGTGATTCCTGTGGTAAAAAAAAAAAATACCTCCAGGGGAAAATAGCAGAGGCCAGATCTCTTTTGATCTTCTTTTAGGTCTGGAACCCAAGTGCCTAGATCAGCCATACTAATCCATCCCAGAAAGCAGGAGACCTGGTAACCCTCCCAACACCCCCCTGAGCCCCTCCCCCCTGAGCCCTCCCCTGCTGCCTGGCGGGGGGCTTACGCCCCAGGATGGAGGGGATAACTGGGGCTCTAACCATCTGGAGGAGCTGCAACAAAAGGCCCTTCCATAATAGATCCAGTGGGGAATAAGGCCGGCGGATTTAGGCCAGCTTTGATTGGTGGCTTACACAAGGTCAGAGGCATTGGGCCCTCGGCCAGGCACGGCCTGTCACACACCAACCCCATGGCTGCTTATCTCACTCAGCACGGCCCGGCATGGCCCGGCCCAGCCAGCTTAGACACCGTGTTTGCATAGCTCTTTATTGTGGGGGGAGGGAATAAGCTCAGGGTAGACTTATCAGGTTTGTTGTACTTCCAGTGCAGCTGCTGTTGGTGGTGATGTGTAATGATTCAGGTGCTCTCAACACAACCTTATGCTGTACCACTCATTTCTTGGGGGGGGGGGGGGGTCCAGTTGGAAAATGACAATGTGTCTGAACATTTGATTTGTGTGTGCGCGTGAGTGAGTGTTAATAAGCTTCCTGTATGTGCAGTTGGGGTGCGTTGAACGTGTGGGTGAGTATATCTGGGAGGGGTGTGTGTGTTTGGGGGGAGTGTGGGGGTGCATGCGTGTGTGTGTGTGTGTGCAGCAGAGGGTAGAGCTAAGGAGCTGACCTTGGGCTGGAAGGCTCCTTGCAGTGAGCTGAAGGGTCCTGAGTGAGGTAGCAGAGGGGGCATGCCTGGCATTGTGGGGGGGTATGAGGGGAAGAACTGGGGAGACACAAACAACAAACAAACATCGTCAACAAAAACATCACCTGACACGGACAAACACACAAACAACCAGGAACTTGTCCTAGAAAACCTCAAATACGACCATTTGACAGAGAACGTGCTAACGTTTAGTACACCCACCCCCCCCCCCCCACAAAAAAATGTTTTACGTACATTTGAATGCCTGATGAATGGATTGTCCAGTTTGGGGGCGTATTTGTCGAACTGAAAAAGAGAAAAGAGTCCAATATTAGAGGCAGGCCAACGACATCACAGGAACACAATCAAACAACGTACTGTTCAAGACCGCAACTGTGACTCGTCGTCAAGGCACAGACCAATCAGAGAGCACGTTCACAGGCAGCTGGCTTGGGGCAACACACAGGTCATAGGTTTCAGCCAACGCAGGGGAGATAAACCACCAACGTTAAATCAACCACTTTAGGGCCAGCTAAACACACTGCAGGCACCAGGGTAGCCTCCTCGTCCAATTGAGCATGTTATACTTGGGTGTGGCGTTCTAGCTCTGGAAAATTGAGTTATGGTTCTATTAGATGGAAAATTTGTTGCAAAGTGAATCGAATTGCTTGTGACTGGTATGGCTTTTCTTTATTTTTTCCTTTTTTTTTAGTTTTTACAACAGTTCTTGTCATGGAAAGGGTGCACGAAGGGACACATAAACCATAGGGATTTCAACTTGAAATGGAGACTTCAAAAGGGGGAGATTCAGACGAAAAAAACATGGCAATTTTCTGCGAGTTAAATCATAAGAGGACATACATGCAAGAGGGGTTTAAGCACAGACGCTCGTTTACGAGTGAAATTGAATTGGGTCGACTACATTCGCTATGGATGACAGCTAATTTGGGAAAGAGCAGCATGAGAACGGTGTAACCTTGAAGACCTGAAATAGAGTAATAAAGAGCCATATTGGATGACTAATAGAATAATTTGGTTTGGATGTCGGCTATGACTGTACAAGCTTTGTACAGTGTCTTGTGTCACGTCATAAGGGCCCGGCATGGGAGTCTGGTTAACAAATTTGAGCCAGAAAAAGAAATCCAGACAGACAGAAAGAGCATGATTCCCATGTATAAATGGTGACTTTGTATGTCTCCCGAAAGCCAATACTGGCTCTCTATTCTGAAGCAAGCTTATTGCGACTGACAGTAACATATTCCTAATACGTAAATAAACCATTCGCAGCTACTTTTTGCGAGTGTTTTCCCAAAGTTTTCTTGGCAAGTGACGACGTTTAGGGCTTAACATTTAAAAAACAGGGAAACGAGCAGGCATGAATCAGTGTTTTAGTGTGTGCGTTTCCCCCTGTGCGACATGGGCGGCAGGGCAGGGAGGGGGAGGTGACCGCTCTCTCGCCAAGCACACGGGGTGGCCAAGGGGGCTCCAGTGAAGCGGGACCATTTACATCCGCCCCAAAATGGCCGCCACGCCAGCGTTGGCTTGTGTGTGGGCGATAATTGGCCAGAATCAGACACAGACACCCTATTGACTGGAAATGGCGAACCAGCTCCTGAGCTCATTAAACAGGTCGCTCCCTTCACAAGACTCGATTTGTTTTATGTCCCGCACGGAGGGAGTAATGCTCCACACTTTACGGCACTCTATAAAAACGTATGCTTTGTAATTTACGGGCCCTGTCAGAGGTTTACTGTAAACAGCTTTGGGTAATTAAGGCTCGATATTTCATCTTTAAACAATTAAGGATATTCCTTTTCTGTAGGAAGACAGGGGAAGGAAGGGGCGGGGGGAAAGACTGTCAGTGTTGCCATTTGGCAAGCCAGCTGCTTGAGGGCATCAAACAATAAACAAATACACAGGATTCATAATTTCATTAATTACAGCTATTAGCCGAGGGCTGTTACATAGTTCAAATGACATGGAGCGCTGGGAGAGAGAGAGGGGGAGAGAGAGGCACAGCTGGGCTCATTCCCGCTCAAAACGTGACACAACACGACAAAAAGAAGAAACTGCTACACGTCAGCGTCACTGGTGCTCTCTGTCTCTCGAGCAAACACAACAGTGAAATATCAGAGTATCTGGAGGTGGGGAGGAGAGGGGAGGGGAGGAAGAGAGAAAACACGGTTAAGCAAAAACACAAAAAGAATAAATGATCTGCCGGCTCGGATCCGTTGCAGAGTCGTGGCAGCCGGCGCTGAACAACAGGAGAGGATGTGAGCAGCGTAGTCTGGTGCGATACCAGCGTTGCAGCGAAGCACGCCCAGCACTTTCATCTTCAAACGGGGAGAGCGCATAAATAACGCCGAGCGCCACGTAAAGAGCCCTGAGAGGAACGGCAAGCAGAGAATGGAGTGTGAGATAACGGCATGTGTTCCTGAGCCGCGGGGCCTCGCGCGGGGACTTTAATCTAAACAGCCTCCGACTTATCAGATGCCGAACGGATACATGACCGGCCTGCAAACCTCCAGCTCGGAGGATAATCGTACGTCCTCCAGTGAGGATCATCTTAATGGGTCTGGGTTGACCTGATCAGGGGCCACGGACATGATGGATATAATGGAGTGATGATGCGAGGCCAGAAGTACGAGTCCCCGAACAACATATTCTCTCTGATCTGATCAGGAATAATGGATGAATAGTCCAAACTTGTTTTCCTTTTTCACCCCCGGTCAGAAGGCTGCCGGTGTTTGGCTGATGGCCCGATAGCGCGGAAGCGATTACAGTCCTTAGCAAAACACCATCACTGCCGGTGACGTCAGGGTCTTTTCATCTGCAATCAGTGAAGTCACTGAGTGGAAAGGCTTTGAGTTAAGTCATCGCGACCGTAGTCACGCTGCACGCCGCCAGCCGATGGACCACTCTCGTTCGAAAAAACGTTTTAAACAAAGCCATGTGAAAACAATGAAACCCAAACCGAGGCACTTCCCCCTGTGTTCCCCAGCAGGGAACCCAATGGCAGAATGTACGTTGGAGAAGGGAGGAATGATTTGAATCCATAGAAATGGCGGAGGCTTGCTCAGGCAAGCGGGCCATGCGTGGAAACATAAGGGGGCAGTGGCTTTGTGTATATACAGTATATATGTATATTCTAATCAAATCGCCAGACTCAACACATGAGGGTTAGTGGATGTGGCAGTACGGGTTGTTTGGGGCGGTTTCAGCTTTGAGGACAAACATGTCTGCCAACGGAGGATGGGTCTGGGTTTGTCTTGCCCACTTCCTGTCCAGATTCCTGTAAGGATCTTGGGAGGAGGCCGGGGTGAAACGCTGTCAGCTGGGACAGTGTGACAGTACTAACAGGACCAGGAACCAAACAGCGGGGGAGGGGAAGGGGGGGTCATGTGGGGCCTGGGGGGCTGAGGACACCACTGGGGGCAAAAGGGGTCGGGAGGCGGAGTTTGTTTCCCTGAGCGAATCAGGCGAGGAGGAAAACTGCCAGGGGTTTGGGACGTGGGTTGGGTGGGGGGGGGAGTAAGGGGTGGAGTTTGGTTCGGTCGAGGTGGAAGGGGGAGTTTTTACTTATCCTCACATTTTTGGCCGGGGTACGCACCATTGGGGGTGCGGTGGGCGGAGTTAGGATGGCGGCCGGGGGCAGACTGGCAGGGAAGGGAGTGAAGGTGTGCTGGTGGGTGTGTTGGTGCTGGTGCATGTGCTGGTGTTGGTGAAACTCTGCCCGCAGGAGCGACACGGGGGCCAGGGGCGAGGCCGAGGCCGACGGCGGCCCCCTGCTCCTCCCTGAACTCTGAACCAGGAAGCGGTTGTTCAGCTCCTGCCGCAGGAGGTCATGCTCTGCAAGAAAGGAGAGCGAGAAAAAAGGGGGGGAAAAAGGAGACACAAGAGAGGCCCAGGGCGACCAGTCAGTCTTCACAACAGGGGTAGAAGAGAGGAGAAGAAAATAGTCACCTGGCATTCTCTGTTTCTCCAGCTCATGCTGTGAGGGTTTTCTACGTGAGGACTCATTGGTGGCGGTAAGAGAGTTGCCTGTGACAATGTGCCAATCAGAATCCCCGAATGAGGCTGGCAATACATGATTGGTTGGTTGAATGATATCAACAGGCTGGTATCTAAAGACAGGAGAGAACCAAGAGTCATCTCAGCAGAAAACACAGATGCTATCCCTCCATGTACCAACTACAAGTACAAAGGTCTCAACCTTATATATATATATATATATATTATAGATATATACATATATATCTATACATCTATATACCAGACTTGGTATACTACATAACACATTGGACCTAGGCTAAAAAAAGACCCTTTGTAAAGCCTGACCTATATAGGAAACAGTCAAAGGAGGGAACAAACTTGATATATTATACAATAACACACAACATAACTGCATGTTATAATAAGCGTGGCCTTTTTTTTCCACCTTTTTCTTAAGTTAAGATCACAAGTTTATCGAAATGATCTTGAATCTTCTTTCTGCATGTGAAATGGTAATAAATGGGTGCACTTACCATCCTCAACTTAGAACTGAACAGTTAGAGCTCTTGCTTAGAATGTAACTCATGTTAATGTCTCCTGAACATTGCTATTTCAATTTTTTTGGCCGATAACCATTTTCTAAAATGATTATCCAATAACATGTTACCCCCATAGTAAACATTCATTAAGTATGATCTTCTATAAAAGGGCTACATGCTTATATTATGCAAAACATGTCAATAATACAGGTTACAAATGCGGCCGACTTTCCCTTTAAGTACAACAAAAACAAATAACTTTTCTAAGAGTAAAACAAGACTAGTGCCTTTCTAGGGGGGGGGGCATCAATCAGTTTTCCAGATCTTGCTCAGGTAGACCTATGTTGAGGCCCGTGAGTTTCATAAGGTGTCTGCTCAGGTGTGTGTGTGTGTGGGGGGGGGGGCGGCGCTCTCTCACCTGGGTACGGAGTACCAGCGGGGTGCCCGGGGACCACGAGGCTGTTGGTGGGTAAGGTCGGAGGTGGCGGCAGTGTGGCGGGGGTTGCGAACATGGCCGGATGGCGGTGGGCCGGAGTTCGCAGGGAATAGTGCGAAGTAGAGAGGTTCGCTATGGACAGGGGCAGGGCCGGGGCGCTCTGGGGGAGGCCGCTGAGGTGGTGGTGGTGGGGGGTCGGGTGGTGGTGCGGGGAGGGGGGCAGGTGGTGGTGCGGGGAGGGGGGGAGGTGGTGGTGGGGGGAGGGGGAGAGGTGGTGTTTGGGGAGGCCCAAGGGGCTGCTGTGACTGTGGCTGGGGAGAGAGAAGAGAGGGAGAGAGAGAGACAGAGAGAGAGAGACAGAGAGAGAGAGAGAGAGAGAAGAGAGGGAGAGAGAGAGACAGAGAGAGAGAGAGAGAAAGAGAGAGAGAAAGAGAGAGAGAGGACAAAAAGAAGAAAGGCAATGAGAATGGGCGCAGCAGACTTCTCCTGCGGTTCTCTGAAGGAGCGCGGTACAACATCCAAAGTATCATTCTACTACATTCTACGTGGGCTTCTACTAACAGGTTTGCACATATGCTGAATAACAAACGTAACTAGCTCGCTAGCCAGCTGCTCGTCACTTTCATTTTCATACTGGCACCGGCACAGCGCCGCAGAGCGTGGCATCCACGCGCTGGCCGCTGCACATGTGAAAGCCCTGTGAGGTTCCAAAAGCCCCCCAGACAGGACCCAGTCTAGGAGTCCCCCGTCCTCCATCAGGACCCGGAGCCTACCTGATGTCGTGGAGGCTGTTGTACTGCAGCGGGTGGTGGAGCTGGTGGCCGATCAGAGGCCGGGCGTGGTGCTGCGGGGAGGGGAGCACCCGGAGCTCCTGGTGGGGGTGAGGGTGGGGGTGGTGGTGGGTCCTCAGCAGGGGAGGGGTGGGGATGGGCGGCAGCGCCGCTGACTCCCGCTTGACGCTGAGAGGGGGCGGCGAGGCGAGGCGGACGCGGGCGCGGGGCGGAGGGGGCGCCGCCGCGGCAGCTGGGGCGGGGGAGCCCGTGGGCGGGGAGGCGGGCGTGGGGCTGGGCGCGGGCGGGGCGAAGGGCGCCTCGTCGCTCTGCTCCTGGCTGCGCTGGAGCCCCGAGACTTTGGCCGAGCTGCAAGTCTTCGACTCCGGACTCTCATTCGTCGGCGCGCCTGAGGAGGGGGAACAGATGGCGGGGGGAGGTTAGGGCAGACGTAATCAACGACCTTTTTTCCACCTTGGATGACTGTAAGTGGTATGCCTGGATGTGAGTTCAGAGGAAACATCTGAGTGCAATATGTTCTACTGCAATATGTCTCTCCTCTCCACGTCTTTTACTCAAGGTCCTCCTTCTCTCCTCTCTCACTAGCTTTTTATGAAGTGTTTAATCAGGTCATTTTCATGCTTGACTATAATCAGATGATCCAATTTCTGTGAGCGATCCAGTCAGTATGAATAAATCAAAGCTAATTAAAGTTAAATGCCGCTCCTATTCAGGGCTTTGCTGAGCACACAATCTGGCATGAAATAATTATGTTTCAATTGTACTGTGAAAAGAGATCATGGCCCCTTATCGAGGCCCCTCTCTTGCAGCACCACCCCCCCCCCCCCCACCACCCCCCCTCCACACCCCTGATCTTCCTGGGGATTTGGAATGCCGCAGCCCTAGCCGAGAACCTCGAACACAAGCTCTTCATCTTAACCGATTCGCTCGGCTCTCCTTCGAGAGGGCAGTCGCTTTTGGAGGCACCGTTCCCCAGGTTTCGCAGCGATCGTCTCATGAGAGCGTAGCACTTTAATGACCATGCAGGTATGCGACAGACACAGGAAAACAAACAAAGCTCAAAGCGCCACTCGCGAGCAGTTTATTCAGCCCTTTCTGTCTCGCTCTCTCTCTGACCTCGGAGAGAGAGAGACACACGGGAACATTCGAGGTATAAAGAGTTCATCTTTGCCTAATGCAGCAGGAGTTGAAGACATCGTTTACCATTTCCCAAGAAAGCAGCTCTAGCCAATAGCAAATGAGACAGGAGCTTCCAGCAGCTATCATCCAATGAGAGTTCAGCACAAATTCCGGGAGGAATCCAGGCTGTTAGGGTCCTGTTTAATCTTCCAAAGATTCTAACACCCATATGAGAACCAGGGCAAGCTGTCAGGAGAACCTCTCTCTCTCTCTCTCCCTCCCTCCCTCTCTCCCTCTCTCCCTCCCTCTCTCCCTCTCTCTCATGTAGTATTAGCAGGCGAAAGCGTCACCATTTCCTCTTCAACCCAATCGCACATTAAATTTGCCATTTGCTTTCTCTCCATCGTCTGGAAAAAGGCGTCCCCTGTCTGGGATCTGCCCTCGAGACGAGGGCGCGCATACGCTGCCCGAAATGTCGCCCGGCGCTGACGTTGCCGTGGAAACCCCCGTCTCCCAGACAGGGGTGAGAGAGAGAGAGAGAGAGAGAGAGAGAGGCTGGCCACCGGGAGAACAGGTCTGCAATACTGAGAAGGCACCGGGAGCGCCAGCTGATCTTAATGATGATTCTAATAGGCCGTAATAGAGGCATCTGCCGAGACTCGCTCTCGTTAAAAAAACCTCCGTCCACACACACACACACATCCATTTTGGTGCATGAAGGACTGTGCTACAACGCACACGCACACATATGGATGAGTCCTGTCCAAAATATTTTAACAACGGAGATATTACAGCGAAGAAATATTACAGCTGAGAGATGCTAGAATATGGGAAAGTGATGGAAATGAGGCATCCTGTTCTGTTCATGTTGTGTTAACAATAATATCTGGTTTTAGGCATTTGAATAGAGGTATCACTTCATTTGCAGCCGTGCAAGCAAACAGCTTGATGAGACGATGACGGGAATTCCGCACTGACACTTTTTTCACCCTCTTTCTTCCCACAAAGCTTTAACAAAAACACCTCCCTGTTTCACAAACGCTCTTAAGGGCTTCTGACGACTGACAGCTGATGTTTCTCTCCTTCTAAAGACTGTCATGATGGCAGTTTCTCTGGCGGGGGAAAACAAAACACACACACACACACAGCAACGCACAAGGGCAAGCCAAACCCTGTTAATCGCCACCCTAGTGATCCAAATGCTATAAGCGGACACAGAAATGTGCTTATGGCCAGCCCTGGTCTGCACGGGTAGTCACGGGCCAGGAGACTGGGTGAGGGGGGGGGGGGGGGAGGGGCTGGTGTGAACATGGCTTGCTCCCTTACAGGACTGGGTGTGGGGGGGCTTAGAGAGTGACACCCCTGTGGGGGCATGCTGGCATGGATGCTCACCAGATGACATCTCAACCCACCATTGATCTTTTTATAGTCCCTGTGGCCTGCTGTCTCAGGGGATTTGACCTCACAGGCATGCACACGCACACACACACACACACACGTGTCAGCTCCCGCACTGAGAGGAGGGATGGAGGGAGGGAGGGAGGGAAGGAAAGAAGGAGGGAAGGAAGGAAAGAGGAAAGGAAGGAAGGGAGGGAGGGAGCAGGGGGGAAGAGGAGACTCCAGACGGATGCCAGGCCACTCGATGCCTCTCCCCCTCCCCTCCCCTTCCGGTGACTGATGTATCTGTCGGGGGACTTCCGTGGCTCCTGTGTCGCTCCACATATGTCTCCCCTCTCCCCTCTCCTTCACACATGTTCCTCGCCCTTCTGGAACATCTGGAGGCCTGGCTCTCCTGCTCTGTGGTGGCTCAGAGGAGGCCAGATGGCCCGGCCTGGCAGCGGGCAGGGCCATCCGTAAAGAACAAAGTGGTCTGTCTTTCCACACGTGGGTCACTCTAGGTCAAAGGTCGCGAGACCCACTGCCGTTCAAGCGGGACACGAACGAGGCGGGCGTGTCGTGACACGTGACCTGCGGGCGTGTGAGCTACACGTCCAGGCAGGAGAACGGGAAGTGATGTCACGAGAGGGATTCAAATGCCTTCTTGTGGTCGGCGCACGATGTGTCTTTTCCCATTCAAATGCGTCGGTTTCATGAAGGATGACAGCGCTGACGCGAGCCGGCCCCGCAGACGAATCTAACACCAGGCACCTGTGAGCTCTCACCAGGGTGTTAGGGAGCCAGCCGTGTGGTACGCGCTGTTCCAAATGCAGCCCGTCTGAAAAAAGCCTCCGCCGGCTGGTTGGTGAGCATGCAAATCAAGGGGCCTCCCTGCATCACCTACCTACCCCCCTCCCCCCCCCCCCCGCCCCGCCCCGCCCCGCCGACACAATTGTCAGTGTATACAGGAGAAAGGGAAATAAAAGTTGTATGCAAAAGATGTTTTCAGATTAGATGCGGGGCTATGCAAATTGTGGCCGGGGGGGGGGGGGCAGGGAGGAAGGGGGGGAGGGAGGGAGGGGGGGAGGGAGGGAGGGGGGGGCCCTTGTTAGGATGGTGTGGTGAGGGAGGCAACCTGTATGCCCGGTGTTCTCATTTCCAAGGCAAAACGCCGTCGGTTAAAGGACGAACAGGCGGGGCACGCTCACAACAGGCGAAAGAGAAGCGCGATAGGACCGGTCGGTTCCGTGAAAGCGACGTAGGAGATGTAGGAGGTTTAGGACGCAGCCACGCGTCGCTCATCTCGCTCCCAACCTCCCCTCTTGGACGAGCCGTGATGGAAATCCGGGAGCCCCGAACAGTTAAAGCAGGGCTGAGTGATTTCACCGGAATGTTGTTGGGACGGTGAGAATTGGTCACATTAATAATCAAATCACGGCTCATGCCCAGCCTCTGGCGTGCCATTTCACCAGCCTCGAGAGGCTCCAGCCTCCGTTTTGAAGGAGGCAGTGGATCGTTTTTTTCCCCCAGTTTTTCTTTTCTCCAGATCACACAGAGATGTTAATGTAAAATTGGGGAGGGAGAGGGGGGGGGGAAAGATAGCTGGAGAGGAGGGGGGACGGGGGGGGGGGCGACAGCTGGTGAGTTTCAATTAGTTCTCTCTGTCGCAGCTTAAAAAAAAAAAAAAGAAGACGGCCGGCCGGCAGCAGTGTGGGATGGGTGTTGAGCTCCGACACGGCGCCCGTCAGAGCGCCGGGGCACACGGCGGGAGGAACCCAACGCTCGCTTTTCCTGGAGATCTGGCAGCTTGAGCCCGCTACCAGATCCGTGTCGTCGCAGACTGGGGCCATATGGCTCCGTGGGCATATGCCACCCTCTCGCGAGGCACATGCCATTGTTGTGGATGGAGGAGTACGTGCATTTGTGAGCTGGTGTGTGTGTGTCTGTGTGTGTGTGTGTGTGGAGGGGACACACACACACACACTGTACTGCTGACTAGCCTAATCTGGTCAGGTCGGTGTGTGGCTTCAGTGCCGTTCCGAGGACCAAACTAACATTTATTAACCTCCGGTCACAAGGGTTCATGGGAAGGCGTCCACACGTTGACTCATGCGTCCACGTCAGCAGGGCCCTTCCCCCAACACGGGAGGGGGGGGCATGAGTGAACGTGTTAGTTTGGGGGGGGGGGTTAACGTGTTGGGGGTGGGGGGGTGGGGGGGGTCGTGTTGGGGGTGGGGGGTGGTCGTGTTGGGGTGGGGGGGTGGGGGGGGGGGTCGTGTTCTTTGTCTTGACCGTCACTCTCAGCCTCGCCTGGACACGGCAGGGTCGTCGAAGGTCAGTGCCAACGAGGTTTCCTGAAGCTAAGGGCGGACATCTTGGGAGTTGTGTTTTTTCTTCTTCTTCCCTTTAAACATTAAAGCTCAAAGTCTAAATGGCTGCTCTGACCCAGGCCACCCTGTCAGGGAAGGAATGTGACCCCTTTCACCGCTGTCGACCCCTGACCGGTCCCCTCTCTGCTCTCCAAGGACACACGGGCAACAGGAAGCAAGACCACGGATAACCCTCTCCACTTCAAGGATGGATTTCACTCACACACACACACACACACACACACACACACACACACACACACACACACACACACACACAACAAAGAGAAAAAGAAAATGAAAACCCCCAACCAGCAACCCTCAAGAGTTCTTCACGTGACGCCGAGCGCACTAGCCTTATCATTTAATTAATTAGCGCGACACGCTCGCCCGCCGGACGGGGGACGCGGCGGCGGCGGCAGCTGTCTCGATTGATTACAGGAGAGGACGCAGCGCGGCAATTATCCAGATGACTGAGGACAACGCCTGCCACTTCTAATAAACGGCTCCTGCGAGCGCCTCGCCATCGCGCAGGGGTGGGAGAGGGAGAGCCGCCGCGGCCTACCCTGCCTCGCCAATCCCTCCGACGCCCCTTCCCTGCCTCTCGACAGGGCTCCACTGAGATAACTTAGGTTCTGTTCTACCACCCAGCACGTCAGCTTTATATAGCCTAGCATAATGCCCATCGCTCCATTTTCCACAATACTGCTTTGTTTCCCTGCAGGAATGCATCCTATTAGAGCTGCCAGCTGGTTTACAAGGCATATAGGAGCGATGGGTGGGAGACAGCAGGAGGGTGGAAGAGTGACTGGGGGGGGGGGGGGGGGAGGCGGGGGTGGGGGTAGAGACAGAAAGAGAGATAATCTCGAAGCGTCAAGTCTCGGCAGAGATACGACTGAATATGTGCTCCTTTTTTCCTCCAAGGGTTCGGAAACGTAAATAGAGGTACTCCACGGCCTGAATTCAAGCATGAACCTGCAGCCAGCCTGCAGGTCTCTAAGTGGATATAATATCATCTCTCGGTGACTAACTGATTGCTACTCAATGGAGAGGAGAACGGCAGTCCGGAAATCTTTCAACAGATACCAAGTGGCGTGACAGTGTGCTGAAAGGGGCCTGTATGTTTTGGCTTTGCCCGTCCTAGTTCTCCATTTCAATACACCTCCCTGTGACTGGTCCCCCCCCCCCCCCCGACCCCTCCCTAAAAGTAAGCAACCATTGGGATTTTCGACATGCCCTCCACCTTTTGTCATTTCCTCATTCGCTGTTGTGACATATGGCGGCCATTGTTGGTCAGAGGCATAGAATAAACATTTGGCAGGGGATCATGTTTCTTCCATCCCTCTCTGGACGATGTGTGTACCTTGGCCTTGTGTTACGTGGCGGGGTTCACCCACGAGGAGGACGAATGAGTCGCCCACCTGTCCCATGCAAATCAAATCAATGTTTTGCGTCCCATGCAAATCAAACCTAGGTTTTTGCGTCAACAGAAACCAACGGACTCTGAAAGACAAAGATGTCAGGCTGGCATCGTGCAGTTTCCTTTGTTAAACCAACCCGTACGTTCGACAAATACACTTCTCTGGGGTTACATCGCGCCCATCTGTGCATTTTTCCATCAAGTGATTGTTCTGTTGCTACAAGTCCAGTTCAGCCCTCCACTCACCTCCACCGGGAGTCAAAATAGGCTGTTGTTCCGATGACTAAGTTGTTGCTAGAGCTTGTCAAGGTTCAATCATTCGCAAATACGCTCCCTGCTGCAACTCACATTCCAGGCAGATTTCTGCATTGCCTCCTCAAAGCAGGAATGAATGTGCATACCTCGCCCCAAATCCCCCACTCTCTCCATATGGTGTCTGTAGAATTCAGAAGGAATATATACATAACTCTAGATGTGTCAACTCCCCCAGGTGCTTAAAAACGAGACAAATATGTGAATGAAAGAATCAAACAATGTACAGCCCACAATAACAAGACACATAAATTAACCAGCTTGATTTTTTTTTTTTATGAACAAAAAACCGTAGGCTACACATCATCTACCATCCTCAGTACTGTGAGCCAATAAAAGCAGGTTAGCCGAAAACCCTGGTGAGATATTTCTAAAGATAACCCACTCCTGCGCCTTCAAGGGCCCCAGGTTAAGTTTCAAACGCTAATGTCCCCCCAAGGAAACGAGCTGACCGGCCTCTCCACGCTGATCTAATCAACACCAGCACTAGTGGAGGATCCTGTTCACGGTGTGTCTGCTAAGCTAAGCCCGCGCTCCTGGGGTGCACGGCAATTAGCATTGTGGGCGCTCATGGACGGGCGAGAGACCAGCTGTTGGAAGGGCAACACCCGTCGCTAATCGCCAGGCGCTTAGCTAGCTCGAAATAAGCTCGCGTCTCCATTAAGCTTAGCCCGGGTCGTCTTCAGGGGTCGGACGTCCGCAAATGTCACACTGAGAGAAGGGAGGAAAGCAATTCCTACCTCTCCCCTCCACCTCCCCGCTTCTCTCTTTGCTCGGAACGACTTGTCAGTGTTTGACGAGTGAGCTACGGTGCAGATGTTTGGGCTTAGCCGGACAAACACACAAAGCCAGCTTCACGGTACCCCCCCCCACCCCCCCACCCCCCACAGGTCCTTTATGAGCACGGAAAGGAGGTGAGGACGCCGGGCGTATCAGGTTAGCAAACATTCCCACTGCTTTCCTAGCACTCAATCCATCATTCTTGATTAGGGAGCCGCCACCGGGAGAGAGCCAGGGCCTCGCACGGAGAGGGATGGAGGGAGGGGGGGAGGCAGCACGGACGAGGAGAGGAGTGAGGGAGCAGAGGGCAGGGACTCGTGTCAGGGAAACTAATGGAGACAAGGCCCAGACCATGACCCCACAGGGAAGCTGTGGGCTGCCTGTTGAAACACAGCTCTGTCTGCTCTCATCTCCTCACACGCACAAACACACACACATGCTCACAGACACAAAGACACACACACACACACACACACACACACACACGGATACACCACACAGAAGCATGCTTTGCTGACAGGGCTCGACACAATCTGGTTCAGGCCTCCCAAGCCCATGAGAGGCCTGGTTACATTACCAATTGTTTGTGAGTTTCACGCTCGTATGAGCTGTAGCATTTCACTTCAGACTCCAAGTGCAGTAAAACATTGATTTGTTTGGAGTGTTAGGACAATGTCACAGGTGGGGACCAGACACTGAGAGCCAAGACAGAAAATTGGACTTAAATCAGCCAAATCAGCAGATGAAATCGGCGCAGGATAGAAAAGAAAAAACGCTGGCACAAACGTCCAACAGAACAAGGCTGGGCTCGGAACAAGAAAACATGAACAGACAACTCTATTTCGAATCACTTCACACCAATTAGCCTCCGCCGACGCCACAACTAAAAGCCTCGGGATCGACACCTTAAGCCCGACGACGCCCGAGCCTCTCCAGCGCCCCCGGAGGGCCTCCCCCCCCCTTCCGATATGAGCTATGACTAAGCTGATTGCGTGGAGCTAAAACCTCCGGGCGTCACGCCCCCCCCCCCCACTTTTGCCACCATCTCTCAGATGAGAGAGCCGGGGACGCAGATGGCTCGCCGTCTCTGAGGAGCGTGTTGTGTACACGTCGGCGCCCGCAGCACCTGCTCTGAGATTAGCCGGGATGCTACGCTAGGCCCCGAGGCTAATGGACGACGCCGCGGTACATAGGCCAACCCGGGCTCTCCAGCACACCCCGCGTCCACTTGCCGTCTGTCAGTCAATCAGCGTTGACTGACCGCCCAGCCTTAGACCTGGGGATTTGGTTTGAGGTGGAAAGGAACAATATATGCTTCAGACCCGGGGGTGTTTTTCTTTGTGATGGAAAATCTATCAGTAATCTAGATGAAGCGTATGGTTAAGCACAGTGTGGGTTTCATTTAATAGGTTATTGCATGTGCCGTTTTTTGTGGAATAGGTATCATGACTGAAAACGCTTGTTCCTCATACAATAAAAACAAAAGTGCGATTGGATCAATTCCAAGCAAAGGTCTACCGCATAACCTATCAAATGGTTGCAAGTATGTGGAGTATGGGGTAGGGAGTTTATGCTAACACACACACACACAAGCCTCAACCTCTCTCCGCACACACACACACACAAACCACCTCTCCCTGGGCGATATCGTACTCTCTCTCAGCTCTCTAGCCCCCCGCAAAGCAAACAGCGATGGACCAGGCGGCCAGCTAGCCCTGCTGCTTCCTGCTGTTCCCCAGCACCAGTTAACCTCCGGGCCCTCCACTGCTCAATGGCCCATTCCAGAGAGGATCCATTATGGGCCCTCTGGCCCTCCGCACGGGGGGAATACGCCAGCCGCCAAACACAACACCCAAACAGATGACCGCTTGATGATTGGACGAGGCCACTGTGCATGTAAAAAAATCCAACAAAAATCTCCCCTTTCCTCATGTAGGCCTCCTCGGTCTGAACGAATTCCCTCTCGTTTCCTGACAAAACACCCCGGCGATGAACGACTCTCGCACCCAAAGCTGAGGCACGGCTCCGAACACAGTCTCACTCTCTCTCTCGTTTGACTCCGCTCACCATGCGGCGAGTTCAGGGCTATTAGCCGGCGTCTCTCTCCAGGACCTGCCCCCGCTCGCCGCGGTGCGAGGGCAGAAAGGGCCGCAGTGTCCTGAACATGTCCCGCCCGTGGGCCGCGCACACAGGGAGGCTTTGAGAGAGCAACGCCGCCCGCCACCGAGAAGTTTACGCTACCTCACGTGAAGTATACCAAAAGGGGGTATTGGTGAGGGGGGGGGGGGACGTGCTAGGGCGTTGGTGCGCTGCGCGCTGTGCAAAACGGCAGGAGAAGACCACCCGACTACTTAGGAAAATAGTTCATATGCCAGGCTGCTTGTCGTGTTTGATTTAGACTCTCTCTCTCTCTCTCTCTCTGGTAGCTTCTCATCTCGACAGTATTCCCTCCTGCCGGCGTTCCTTCACGCGGCCGTCCTCCAACCGTCGTGGAACCGAAAACCGTTTTACTTCCATCCTGTTTTCCTGTCGATGGATTCCCCATCTTTGTGAGGCTCTGTGTGATCTGGTTCCCAAACACAGTGAAATCCATAACGAGCCCGTTTGTAATATCAATCTGCGGCTGCTGTCTGTCCCTCTGCCAGCGATTGTACATTATCCGAGCGCCATGTTTGGCCACAATCGCTCACCATCTGGCTTTGTCAATGAATATTACAGCCTCATCTGCAAACAACATTGGCTGGGAATGTGCAACACAGATGAGCTTAAAAAGCACTGAACAGAGAGCTTGGGGGGGGGGGGGGGGACGGGGGGGTTCTTCAAACACACATAAAAACAGACCAGTTCCATTCTCGTGAAACCAAGAAAGGAAGGAAGGATTAAAAGACAAGAAAACCTGCAAGGATTCACAGCGCTTTTTATCATTCGAGGCCTGACTGTAGAGATAAGACAAGAAAACTGATGTTTTCCCAATGCAAACAATCGAAGCGCTTCCCCATTTTTCAGCTTGCGTTTCCCTCCGACTCCGAGAGCACACAAAGCTTCAAATGAGTGGCCCACCAAGACTTTTCTAGAACACCTCAACAGAAGCCATCGGTGCCTGGCAGAGTCCAATTATATAAAGATGAGAGCTCACTTTCCAAAACGGATCATCTACTGCTTGGAAATAATTGATCTCCTGTTGGTACTCCTGGCCTGAGGGCAAGCTAGCGAGCACCTCACCTGTTCTGTCTAGACAAACCCAGCGGTTATGGTTGCACAAGGAAAACACTTCACCGTTCTGGAAGGATCAGCCTCTAACCATCCCTTGTTCAGCTGTGCCCTGCTCTCCCCTGACCTGTCTCTTGCTGCAGACAAACAGCACCAGGCACCACAGCATATTAAACAATATCTCACCCTTCTTGTCTCAGCAGGCACTAAAACCGATCGCCTGTAAACGGCTCGCTTCACCCCCCCCCCCCACATAGATAGAAATGTCAGCCCGGGTTCTGTTCTGAGAAGACAGGGGGGGGGGTCACCTCCAGGTCATAGACACAGCCGTCGACACGCCCGGCACTTTCTGCTCGCTCTGATTGGTCGATTCCGAGCTGCTTATGGTGCACAGGTTCGCGTGCGGGGAGTTAAGGTGACGGGAGAGACTCGAGGGGGGGGAGATGGAGATGACTGTTGATGGTAAAACAAACGCATCGCAGAGACAGAGAGCCTAGCAGAGATACCAGCTCTCCACCTGGGAGGGACAGCCAGCTAACTGCCGCTAATCCTGCTAAGTGAATCATTACTACATGGGTACGTGTTTGTAGAGTATGGCACGGTAAATACTTAATTACCCCAGATACCACAATTATAATTAATGCCAAGTGCTAAAATGTGCAGAAGCAGATGCATGCAAAATGCTCAAATATGTATCCACCTTGGCAGGCTAGTCAACAAAACAGTGAACGCTAAGGAAATGAAAGGCTATAATTTTCCCTGTAATCTCCCTCTGACAGATTGGAGACGGCATGACTTGACTTCACTATTTTCTCTCTCCTCCATCACTCCTCGCTGTCTATTCACCGCTACCCGGATCCATATCCACTCAGTGAACGAAAGGCTGCATCAAGATCTAATCACAAAGGCTTCAACTGATCTCCTATTGGCTGTCACTACAGCCAATCCCCACCTACCGACCCTGCTGCAGATGAGAGAAAGCCTTAACAATGATTGGCAGGTGCCAGGTTTTCAGTCAGAAAACCGCCCATATAAGGTAAATGACTGGAAGTCAACTGAAAGGACGGTTCTTTCTCCAGCTAACAGTGAGTGTCTGTTCCAGGCCATAGCCCAGCCAGCAAGTCCCCAGTCAACCTACACTGTGCCACTTTAGACAGAGACTAACTTAATATTTCATGCAGAGAGAGGACTTGCACAGTGGCAAGCTTTCTTCTAATGGAACTAATAGTTCCTGTACCAGGGCCTCAACGCTGTACTCTGGAATAGCGTGACTTATCAGCAATGACATTACAAGCAGACTAATTGCCTGACTAGAAAAGTCTGAATTGACTGAATCAATTAATGTTTCTGTACTAAAATAAACCTGTGAAGGGAAGCCCCCCCCCCACACACACACACACACACACACACACACACACACACACACACACACACAACGTAAAGACCCTGTGAGATGTGATGTCATTTCCACATTTCAAGCAAAGTACACCGAGTAATCTCTCCAATTGGTTTCCAGAGGAGGTTGGTGGGTACTGGGTATAGTGTGGTTTAGGACCATGCATGCCGGTCACCCCCTATAAATAGAACATGACAACGTAATCGTAATTTAAAACGCAATAAATATTGAAGAAGAATTAAAATAATTTATGGAATAAGGCGGTTTAACAAGGCAGTTTGCCCCCACCCCTGTCCGTAATGCTAACGCTCTGTGGCCAAGCAATGGACAGCTGCAGTGCAGTCTGGGAATTCTGTAATTGCTTTTTCTCTCCCTGAAGCCAGCTTCCTGCCTTAAATCAAAAAAGGCAATCTCTGTCAGTAATGGCTCAATTAATAATTAAACACGTGTCTTATCTCCGGAACGCGGCTTCCCTATTTATTTTCATCTCTCTGACAGAGATGGCTGCACAAACAGCATTAGTACTATCAATAAAAGAAGCATTAATATCGTCCGCTTGCTCCAAAAACAAATCACGGAGCTCATAAGCTGTCCTATGACTGGGAACAATAATAACTGAAGGATTAATAAAGTAACACACCCTGAGCTTTGGTTTCCACTGCTTTTCTGGAACTCGTTTTCCCCCTCGGTGCTCGGGAATGCTCCAACACAGGGGGGGAAACATATTAAGGGCTTTGGTATTCTGCGAGGATTTTACTCCCTGTTTAAAATTTAAATTGAATCAGAGAAACAAATGAGATTTAGCTCAGGCTCGACAATGAGCGTGGAGGCGGTTCTGAGGACGGCGGCGATGGCTGCCTCCGTCACCGCCTCCACGCAGGCTTTCCCAGCGCCCGGTTTACCGTCTGTCACAGACACGCATCGAAAGACAAGAAACCGTACAGTGCTTCCAGAAAAACGCTTTGTCAATAAGGGGGGCCCGCGGGCGATAAAGAAAAAAATCTCCACCCGGCACGATCAGAGGCTGGGTGTTTTTTTTTGCCAGACAAATCAAAGTAGGTACCGCAGAGAGGTTTACAAGGCTTTGGTTTTCACCGTGGTGACGGGCGCGTTCAGTTTGATCCCCACTAATCTCCCAGCGTAAAGCCCCCCCCGGTAGCCTTGCGTTGTGGGCTACGACGCGTCCGCCCTCAGTCAGGCACGCTTCCCCCGCTCGGGCCGCCCCCGACCCTGCCGCCCCAAAGCTGATTAGCGGGGGTCGCCAGGTCGACCACCATTCAGGATTTAATGGGTGAAGGGTCACGTCCGTCAGGCTCACAGCCCAGGTTAGGCATACGTATCAACATAAGAGGAGAGCACAGACACACACACACATGCACAGAGAGAGACCGATGCAAATCTCGGCTATTGGCACTGCACTGTCCTCCCAACCCCAACCTCTCCTCCTACAGCCCCCCCCCCCCCCCCCCCGCCCGCCCTGCTGCTCTCTCTCTCTCCATCTTTCTGCCCAGGTGTGGGCGGGAGGTAGGGCTGCCTGTTCGATTCTTGATAGGCATGAAGATGGAGAGAAAGGGAGAAGGAGAGAGAGAAAGCCAGCCAGAGTGGGTGAGTGAGGTCAGTGAGCACCCAGCGGAGGCCGTGGCCCTCTTTTATTGACGCGCAGCAAACAGCAGCTCGTGAAACAAAGGCCACTCAGCAGCCATTGAGAGGCAGGTCTGCAGACAGGTTGGCTTGATTAGGGATTCGACGCCGGGCCCTCTGGGCTGTGCAGCACATAACGAGAGCTCCGAGACACAGCAATGAGCTCATACAAGGCGGGACATGTGTGTGTGTGTACCTGAGCGTGAGCACTTGGTAATGGGTGCGGCAACAGTACGCAACATCTTGCAAGTTTACTACTGTCAAATCCAGACTGCTCGGCCTTCAGCACTCCGACTATGTTCGTATACAAACAGGTGAAGGTAAACCATCGTAAATCCCAGGGAGGCTAAAGGCTTCACCCGCTTGTTTATATGTTTACTTTTGCTGTCAATTAAGCTAATTAATCCGACTCGGCTAATGATATCGGACACTAGCGGATGATTCACTGGCATCTCCGTGCTGCGACCGAGCGAGGGACCATGCCATGACCAACCCTCTCACCCCTGGTTGAGGTTAGATGGAGAGACATGACTTGGTGGTTGGCATATTTTTTTTTTCACCCTCTTCTTAGGCTCACTCTTCTTCCTCCTTTGTTCAGCTGGACTAATCCAGAATGTGTGGGCCGGTAAGTTTAATGGAAACAATTTATTAAGTCCGGCTTAAAATGCCATCTGCTGCTAAGCCTCCCAAAGCCGCTAAGCTCCTGGTTTGGCCCAGAGCTTGCTGTGTTCATGCTCACTGTAATGCGCTGTTTAAAATGAGCACAACGGGTCAAAATTAATCAGGATTACTGGGCCACAAATCCACTTCAGAAATGGGTTTTGCTGCAATCTTTCTTGCGCCATCCCAAGACACCCTGGGTCTGCCTGACGGACCTCACACACATTAATGGGCGTGACCTTTGATTGCGGAGGCTCATCGGACACACTTCCGAGCCAAAATGGCGGCCAGGTCTCATCCCGGAGGTAATAGTTCCACTTCCTGCCTTCGGAAAGGAACGCTTCAGTGTTTCCTGGTGGCCCCCCGAGGGGCTGAGATCCACTCCCTGAGAAGCAGGGAACATTTCACAAGTACCTACACGGCGCTCATGCTCTCAGGGCCCCTATGTGATCAAGTCTGCTTTAAGCTTTCCAATTCGCCTTCTAAGACCTGCCAATAGTCAACTCTGCAGCACAACCAGCGCCCTTCCAGAAAACACTGTCAGACGATAAACAGCGATCCGCTGCTCCTCGTCCAACCTCCAAGAGATCAATAATCAGCAGGTTTATGCTAGCTGTGGACACTCAATGTACAACTCTGATAGCAGTGAGGTCATCTTTTTTCCTTAAAGTAGTTCCACATCTATCCTTAGCTACCCTACGCTGGAAATGCACTCCACAAACCAGCCAATGGGACTGAACGCTAGCGAAATGATGAATATTGCTGGCTAGCTGAATTGCAGTAACCACAACAGGCCTAGCCCGCAACATGCGTTTGAAGAGGCTAAATCCACAGAGAATACAGGCGCTGAACGATAGCGAAATTATGAATATTGCTGGCTAGCTGAATTGCAGTAGCCACAACAGGCCTAGCCCGCAACATGCGCTTGAAGAGGCTAAATCCACAGAGAATACAGGCTAGCAAAGGGTTGTTCTTGTAGCGAACCATCAACCAAGATAATGTGTAATTGTGGTATAAGTGGAGTATTCTGTTGTTTCAACGTTTAGGAGTGTCTTCCTTAACCATGTAACTACAGCACCACAGCACATCGAGTCAACCGAGGGAACCACGACAGTCTATCTCCTTAAACATGACAAAAACAAGGTATTTTAGTCGTGGAAACCGTGCTGAAAGGAAGACATCAGAACAAACACACACCAACAAAACAAGTCATCCTGCTGTTGTCTTCATGTGTGTCTTCAGTGGGTGTCTGTGTGTGCATGCCCAGACCAGCATCTTTCTAGCGATCAGAGGATATGAGGGGGGTCAGATGGCTGAGCGGTTAGGGAGTCGGGCTATTAATCAGAAGGTTGTTGGTTCGATTCCCGGCTGTGCAAAAAATGACGTTGTGTCCTTGGGCAAGGCACTTCACCCTACTTGCCTCGGGGAGAATGTCCCTGTACTTACTGTAAGTCGCTCTGGATAAGAGCGTCTGCTAAGTGACTAAATGTAAGTGTAAATATGAGAAATGTGGGCTGTCGATTAGTCCCAGTGGGGAAACAAGCAGGCTGGTAATGGGGCACATACGTTGTCTATTGAAGGGAACACAGCCTTCGGGCTGCACACACACACGCATGCACACACACAAATACACACACACACACAAAACAAACCCATCCTAGAATCCATTACAGTGCAAAATAACATTGGCAAGCGAATGGATAAGCAATCGTAGCAGCTAGCATGATAATAACTTCTCACTCATCGCCAAATCACTTTATCCTTCACCAGCCGTGCCTGGTTTCCCCTTTCCCCCCTAATCCTAATCTGGTGTCCTTCCTCTGGGTCTTTCCACACACACACACACACACACACACACACACACACACACACACACACACACACACACACACACACACACACAGAGAAAGACGGAGAGAAAGTGTGTGTATGTCAGAGAGATAGAGAGAGAGAGAGAAAGAGAGAGAGAGCGAGGAGGATCCTGTTGATCCGTGTGACAAACAGGCGAGGGCCTCTGATGGGATTGTCTGGTTGTAATTCTCCCGTCTTAATCCCTGGGCGAGCCCTTGTGTGCATGGAGCCCTGGCATTAGCAGGATTTTGGGAAGCCATGTTCGGCCAGTGACAGACGTTCTCATGACTGGAACGGGGGGAAGTCAATGTATGTGCGTGTGTGTGAATTGGGTATGTGTGTTTGTGCCGTGTGTGTGTGTTTGCGTGGTGTGTGCACGTGTGTGTGTGGGGGTAAGGATAAACCACTGAGGGAACAGCAACAGACTGACAGCGATGGCGCGGTGCAGAGAGAGTGGAGGCCGCTCGGCCGGCTCGTTTGTCACATGGTGAGCTCATTACAGTGATGTGTACAAGTCACCGGAGAGAGGCACAAACAGCCTATAGGAGTCTGAAGCCAGTCACAGGTCATTGCCGTCAGAGGACAAACAAGCTTTCTCAATGTGTGTGTGTGTGTGTGTATCTGTGTGTGTGTCTTTCTCTATGTACAATTACAGCACAAGGAGCTGGAAGGCATATCCAGCCAGCATTTCCTCCTACTCAGCACTGCCCTAGCCTGCATGATTGAGAACATTTGTTATGTGGGCAGGGGAGAGAAAGGCCAATGGGAGGAGAGAAAAAAAAAAAAAGCTTTTAAAATGTTTCTGTTCAGCTGGAGGAAAGGAAGCAGGCTAATCTGTCCTAGCTAGCCTGCAGACACGCACCCCCCTACTCCTTCAGAAAATGGCCCTATTTCACACTCCCGGCCAGACAGACAGACAGCCAGACAGCCCTCATGCTGCCTCGGCTAATGGGCTGCCGGTGCCTGGCTCCTGGTTCATGCCCTGGGGGGATGAGGGTCGTGCGCTGCTATCTGTCATCGGGGGGGGGGGGTGTGAGGGGGCTGGGGGGGCCGCCTCCCTTCCTACTCCTCCCTCTCCCATCCCCCCTCCTCCTCCTCACCCAAACAGGTCCAACATGAGGCCCTGGGCCCAGGCCGTCCACAGGTGCGGCGTAGCGGTCGACTCGACACCACCTCCTCCCCCCCCCCCGCCCCCCCCCCTCTCTACATTCTCTACCTGAATGACTGATCGGACTGGAAGGCCCCTCTTCGTCTGGGCCCAGCCTGCTGTCACAAGGCTTTTATGGCCCCGGGGGCTGGAGGAGCAGGAGGCTTGGGAGGCCCGGGAGAGCAGGGCCAGGGGGGGCCGGTGTTCGTGGTCCCCATTTGTGGGAGCACGAGGCTGGGAGCTTTCAAATCCACTCTAATGAGCCAATTTGGAGGAAGTGTAAGCCTTTGGTAGAGGCAGAACTCAGCCAGGGCTTTGATGCTCACCAACATTTACATCTATAGGGTGTGTGACGTCCTTCCACCCCCCCAAACAAAAGATGGGCTTGTAAAACCCCTGAACCCGACTGCAAAAAAATACAATGAAAATCCCCATGTAATTGTTGTACAGCACGAGCATGCAGTGAAAACACCAGTCTTACCTTTAGGTGTGGTAGGGGAGAAGAGCTTCTCTGAACCTACATCAGATACCTGGAACAAAGGAGAGAGGGCTGGTTAGATGGATATCCAAACAGGAAGTGGGAGTGATTGTATTTATTAACATCGACGAGGGAAGAACAAGCAGGTATGAATGATGAGCATTCTGAGGCAGTCTCAAACCAAAGACACAATCTAGGTCTGCACCTGCCATCCGACACGCTTTCTTAAATAAGGAAAAGGAACATCTTTCTTTCTCTCTTTTTCTCTTTCTTTCTTTCTTTCCTTTCTCAAAGCAGTTCAAGATGACATTAGGGGGCACTGTTGTGCCATCTGAAAACCTTCTTACAGGGTCTTGAGAGAGAGGAGGAGGAGAGGAAGAGGACTAGAATAGAAGGAGGGGATCCATGGAATGACAGGAGGATCAGAGTCTCTACAAAGAACTTTGCACATCACCGTCATTCATCATCAACGTAAACCGGACACCGATTTCCAAGAAAGATTAGTGGACGCTACACAAACATGGGTATCGTTATTGAGAGGAAACCAATCTTGAAGTAACATCTACAACCCACAACCCACAATGCAATATCATCCAATGCTTTGAATCCAGAAAACCGACCCGCGTGCATTTTCAACCTCCATCCGGAAGGCGTCTCATCATAAAGTGCATCGAGCCACAAAGCGAGAGTGAGCACGATACGAGCAGAAGTGTGAGAACGGTTTCAAACCGCCAAATGACAGGGCAGACTCCTAGACTAAACACAGGCGAGGTGTTTTCCCTCCACTATTCAGACGCTCGTGTAGATTCTGGCGCTGCTCTCCCAGAGAGAAACACACCTTGCATTGGAACGAAAATATACACCGGGCATGCCGTTTATAAACACGGAGAAGGCTTGTGAATTGACCACAGGTGACCTTATTGTGTGCAAGGGTGACAACACGTATGCGTGCATGTAACATCCATATCCTTAGCCGGTGATTGAAATCCAGCGTTTGAGTGTAAAAAAAAAAAAGAAAAAGAAAAAAGTTGGTTCCTTGTGTCTGAGATGTGGTTTCTCAAGTAGCTAATAAACACAGTGTTCCTTGTCTTAGACCACTGATATACTTCGAACTACCCACTTCTGATACTTAATATTCTGCCGTGCCTTCAATATGCACTATTTGTACGTCGCTATGGATAAAAGCGTCTGTTAGATTACAAAAAAAAATTATGTCAACATGGGATTATGAATGCTTGTGCTTCTCAACTGGGACTAGCACAAGCTCAGCGTCTGAGCAGGACCTATTATTGGAAGTCCTACTACTGGACTTCTAGTGTCCTTAACTGCCATCACTATATTTTACAAAGCACAAAGGGAACATATGGAGCATGGACATAAGCATTCACAGCTGTGAATCTGAGCGAGAGAGAAGTGGAGAAAAACCCAGAGAGAGACAGAAGGAGTACAAAGAGCGTGTAAACACAGATGGCTTTTCTTGGCATCGCCCTCTGTCTTCTTAAGTGTTTTAAAGATGTCATCTTCTCCTACAAGACCTCCCAATTCATCCTCTGAGACACCCCGGTGCCTCTTTCCAGACAACTTGGGGCATGAATGTTTGCAACTCGAAGGCCCAAACCGTGTGACTTGGGACTCGCTCTTGTCTCTACTGAGACCAAGGTGAACGGGTCATGTGTTCGGAGGAGGCCAGAGATGGGGGCAGGAAGGAGTTGGAGGCCAAAAGAAAGGAGAGCAGAGGAGATAGTTTTGCTGCATTGCCCACCTTCAGTCTCCCAGAACCAGGCCATGTACTAACACTAAGTCTTTGTTAGCGCCGGACGACATTAAACGCTCCAGTACGGAGCTTCGGTGGCCAGCCGTGTCGGGCCCCTGGAGGGCTTGTGTGAAAATATGGGCGCTGATGAAATGAAGCTTGTCAAATGGACACGGGAGCTGGTTCATGCTCAATGTGACAAGGGGTTAGGACCACAAACCCCTTCCCTCGCGCTGTAATCGTCTGTGACGCTTAAAACAACTGTTGTGACTAAAGTAGTTATCCAATAGTTAACCAGGAAGGGCTCAACCATAACCATCTACATGGAAGTGGGTATTGACTAAAGCTAGCCGCTTTTAATATTGTGCTCAGATTATTTTTCGACTACGTTTCAACACTGGTTTTGTCCGGTCTAAAAATAGCCCTTTTAAACAACCAGTCTTTAGCCTTTAATAATCTGCTTTGCATCCAACATTTCAATGTGAGCCAGTCATGCCGTCTACAATTACAAGGTCGACTTACTGAAGCGGTTCTTATAAAAAGCATGTCAAAACACAGTCTGGATTTGGCACGCTCCTCGTGTTCTCAGAACTTTCTGGCTTCTCGCTGGTCAAGTTGAGCTTCTTTTTTTTTTTCACAGATCTGCCCCGTTGGCAGTCTCTGCGCCTGTGGTTGGCGTGTGCAAAGGTCACATAAAACAAATTCTTCACACTCTCTTTGTCAAGGGGAGCCAGGACTGCCGTCAAACAACAGAGAAAGAGAAGAAAGAACGCAGGAAGAAAAAAAAAATTATAATACAAATGGAGACCAAAAGGCCAGATTTTCCAGAGGAAACAGGGAAATCCAAGCGTTTCCAAAACGGAGAAGTGGAAATTCAAGCCCTGCTGCCTGGGAGCCAAAAGCCCTTGGACAGGGCCGCAGGAAGCCTGACCCTATGAGGGGGTTGTCTGCTAGTGGAGCCCTGAGGCTTCTAGGGGCCCGGCTGGCCCTCTGGAGGCCGGTCGCCAGGACTCGGCTTTCCTTCCCCATTCTATTCATTAGCTATGCCTTATGATTCAGCTTCCTCTGAGCCACACAAGAGCTCCCTGAGGAAACAGGCTGCTGGAGAGAAAGAGGGGGGGGAGGAGTGAGGCGGAGAGGGAGGGAGGGAGAAAAAGCAACAACGAGGTCATAGGCTTCAGCTGAGGCCCTCTCGTAGCAGCTGTGAAATCCTCCTGTTTCCTCGGTCGGCACGTCAGGGAACGAGAGGAGGAGGAGGAGGAGGAGGGAGGGCGGCTGGGGCTGTAATCCCACCAACAGAGTTCTAACTCCCCAAAGAGCCACACACAGTGCGCCGTAATTCCCAGATTTAGGGAAGGCCAAATTACAAATTACACTGCTGTTTGTTTTCAAAAGTCGCCCCAATTTCCCAGAACACGAGTGACTTATTAGCCACATAAATCTCTCGATAGTAGCAGAGCAGAGAGAAGAGTGAGGGGAGAGGGTGAAAAGGCTCCACGACAAAGAGAGACATTTACTGCACAGCATTTCTACCACAACACTAGCTTGTGTAAGATTGTGTATATATATATATATATTTATCAATTATACTGCAACAACATGGCATACTAATTCTTTAACATCGCCTTTTTGGTTAAAAAGCATGAAAGCATTTTTCTGCGTTTACATTTAGCACAATGCAGCAAATGAGAAAACAGAGAGGCACCTGGGGAGAGGCGTAATCAGCTAAACGACCTTCAGGCATGAATTTATGAAAAGGCATTGATCAGTTAAGGATGTGATTTCACAAAGACAGAAAGGTCAGCAATTACCCAGATTCAATTAGCCTCATTTATTCCAGACTGCTGAGAGACCAATTTTCCCAGAGCTTTATATCAAACGATCCAAAGTCCAGTCCTGCCTTTGATCCGCTGTGTGTAGTAGTGCATGCTCCGCATTCCTGGGAACTGAGCTAAATATTTCCAACCAGGAAAAAAGAATACAGTGACTACAAGGTCAAACCGAAACAACTCTAACAAACCACCAAACCAAAACAGAATGCATAAAAACACAGAGAATGAACAAAGCAAGAGCTGTATATCTCTTGATGAAGGAGCTCCACAGTGTGTGTTGATATCCTAACTCATTCCAATGTGTGTGTGTGTGTGTGTTGATGTCCTATATCCTACTAGTGTGTGTGTGTGCTGATGTCCTAACCTATAAAAGGTAGGAGAAGCCAGCATGTACCGCTGTAGGCTCAGGCTAGACTGACATATGGGTGTATTAGTTTGTGTGTGGGTATGTGAATGCGTCTGTGTGCACGCATATGGAAATGTGTATGCGGACGTGAATGTGTTTGGGAATCTGTGTGTGAGAGAGGACGGTGCTGAGGTGATGCAACACTGGACCAGCCAGGTGGTGTCATTTATCAGCGCGCCAGTACGGGTGGGCGAGGGAGCGCTGCGGGGATGGTTGGCACAGGGGAGGAGGGCAACGACGGGCTGGCACAAACGAGAAAGCTCTCAATTACCCTGACAGAGCCTTTCTGTCCCTGCCACACACACACACACACAGTGTTAATTTGTGTCCTTGGTCCGTGCTTCATCACTGTCAGCTTCCTCCTCAAACACCACTGCTGCTCTCCTCCTCCTCCTCTTCCTCGCCCAACAGACCACCCTGCCTCCTCTTAGCAGCTGGGACACCCGCCAAAGCCACTGTAGGAGACAGATTCCCCCTGCCATTTATGTAGCAATCATGTCAGAGTAGCCAGAGCTTTGATAAACATGTCTGTAGGCACCCACTCAGAAGCCTCTAGAACAATCACACTTTCACCTTGCTTGAAGTCTGGCACTAGTCACACTAATGTCTGACCAGTGTCTATGCTAGGTTACAGATGCTAATGTGTCACTGTACTCAGTTCCAATACTAAGGTCAGGTTAGCGTCTATGCTAGGCTACAGATGCTAACACATCACCATGTTCAGCCATGCATAGCCGGCCCCTGCCACAACAGCGACGACACCAAATTAATTATCTCCTCTGCGTTTGTCCTCCTCCTGCTCTAGAAAACTTAATGACCTCCTGTGCGGTCGTTCATCATGAGCTGCAGTGGTTCCCCCCTCCAGACGGTGCAATGGCTAGCATGACGGCTAGCATGACGGCTAGCATGACGGCTAGCATGACGGCTAGCATGACGGCTAGCATGACGGCTAGCATGACGGCTAGCATGACGGCTAGCATGACGGCTAGCAGCACGGCTAGCAGCACGGCTAGCAGCACGGCTAGCAGGGCGTGCTGTTGCTCTCTGTAAGAACAGGGGTGCGGCAACTATTTGGACCCCCCCCCCCCCTCCCCTTCAACTGCCTGTTTTTGACAGGTAGGTAGAACTCCATGGAGCTTTCAACCAGACATCCTTGACATTTAGCTTCACCAAAAACATCCACAGGCCCATAGCCTGTTTCTCCTTGCATTCAGCAGCACAGAGCCATTTTCACAGCAAAACCCTTCCATTTATATGCGCGTGTGTGGGGGTGGGGTGCGGGGGCTTGACTCCTGGTCTTGGATCTCCCTAGCAACAGTAGGTCTGGATAAGTGAACGCAGAGAAGGGGCTTGAGCTTTGTGTAAAATATTACCCTCCGTCTCAGTTACCACTCTCCCCTTTTCCGCTTTCCATCGACGTCCCCTCCCTCCCCCCGCTCCGCCCGCTGTTGAAGAGCAGTTGCTAGCCCTTATCATGGCCGCCTGTCAGTTTAGTATACAAATTAGCCGTCTATCGGGGGAGCTCAGGGGCCCGTTTCATCAGCGGGTGGAGAGAGGGGTTGAGGCATGGCACGCATCACATTAAGCTTCCATGCCAACCAGCCAGTCAGGGAAGCAGGGAGGGAGGGAGGGAGGAGGGGAGGGAAGCAGGGAGGGAGGGAGGCAGGCAGGCGCAGACAGAGAGGGTCACAAATCAGTGCGGCAGGAGCCAGCCCCCCTCCCCAGGGAGTGCCGTGCGGCCAGTGCTAACCAGATAAGGAGAAATGAGGAAAACGGACATGACATATTTCACAGGAGTCGGCGGCCCTAGACTCATTTTGCTACCTGGAGGGGGCGACAGGGTTGGGGGGGTGGAGGGGGCGCGGGGCTGACAAATGAAAATCTCAACCTTGGAGGGGGGTGGGTGGGGGGAAGAGTTGGAAAGAAATATGGGGGAGGGGGAAATGAATAGAGGAGGAAGAAAATCCATCTTAAAAAGGCAGGAAATGACAGGTCTGGTTGTGCTCAAGTAAGATTAGGAGAGGAACTAGATTGAATGAGGAAACATGAACAAGCTATCAGCGGCTAGGACAACCTGTGTGTGCTGATCTTATTGCACATTTACAAGGAGACAAACCACTGTGAAATGCTCTCATTAAACGAGATAATGAAGTGAGCCGCATTCTAAATTGCTGCAATAAAGGGGTGAGTGACAAATCTTCAAAGTCGTCGCTATCCGTGAAACTCGAGGAACACCGTTTGAGCCGTGGGACGAATGCACGTGCTTACTGCACCCCTGGTCAGGTCACGTACGTTGGAGCGGGCTGGCGTTGGGTGGGGGTGGGAACGGATTGATAAGAGATATATAAAAAGGGAAGATAAGAGTTATCTCCCATGGTTAGACACAGGTCAGCGTGGCGGGGCCGCCGCTGTGATAAAGGACTGCTACCGCTCACAGACGCTGGGTAGAGGGCCTGGTGGGAGGAGAGATTGCGGGGGAGAGAGAAAGACAGAGGGGGAGAGAGAGAAGAGAAAATATGAGATAGGCTTAGTTCAGCTCTGCAAGAAGAGGCTGGTGGATTTGGGGGGGGGGGGGGGGGGGGGGGGGTGCACGGCCTTCCGTATCTTAAATGTCAGAATGTGTGCCAGAGATAAGAGGCCCAGGTAATCTGTCTGTAGGATCGGGGGGGTTGTTCTTCATTACTCACACAGCCAGATAGGGATCACAGAGCTGCTGTGCCCCGCTCTGCTCCCTGGCAGCTGAGATCAGAGATGCGACGAGGGATGAGAGGGAAGGAGCGAGCGACGGAGGGGAGGGCGAGGAAGACGGCCATTCAAGACACGGCTCGATGGCCTCCGATAGGCTGCTCGACAGCCTTGACCAATCCCTCCACCTCCTGCGTTCGTGTGATAGGGCGATGTCGTCGCCCGAACCCGCTAGTATCTACCGGGTATGTGTTTATCTCATTCTCACACGCCACCGAGCACAGTACCTGGGTGAAACAGTCCCCAGGACCTGACATCAGACTGAATCAAAATGATTTGCTTCTCAGGCCTATTTTCCAGCATCAGCCAATTCCAACACGGGAAGGTTTAGCTCGGCGCAGAAACAAGGGGCTTTTTTTTTACCACTACGGGAGACGCGATGACATGGCGTACCTACCTCAGCACACATCATCCTGACACACATCAACCATGCCTGTCGTGCCACCCTCCATTGCCCTGCAGAGAGCTGCAGGCAAGCTGGCTAAGCAAACCACCTCTCACTGCACATTGTTAGAACAAAACTGTCTCAAAGCTCTCCTCGATACGACTCCTGTTCATCTTGTAGTTTTTTAGTGTTGTTATATATATATATATATATATATATATTATTATTTTTTTAATCTTGCACCCAACAATATCTAGGTGAATCATAGCCCACCTCAGGCAAAACGAGCTATATTCTCCTCGCTTAAGATCAGCGCTAGCTCTTTGAACTTCAAGAGGTCGCTAAAAGGGAAAAGCTCGGCTTGTTTGGAGGCTGAATATTACTGCGCTACAGAAGCCTGTCGACCCTCGTCTCTCCCTCAGCCCACACAAGGCATCGCTCTCAGAGGATGGAGGCAGCTCAGAGAATCCAGAGGGGGGGGGGGGGTGGCAGGCTGACAGAGCTGCAATCTCCGTGCTCGGCTGTAATATGCTCCTCCGAACACGGACACCTTTAATGAGAAGAGAAACGCGCAGCTAAAAGCACATTCTCACCCGGGTTTGTGAAAACGACGTGTAGCAACATGAATCACCCCCCCCCCGCTAATGCTAATAAACGTGGTGCCGGCGTCCAGAGGACTTGGGGAGCCGGCTGGAAGGACCACGGTGATCTCCGTTCTCCTCACGACGGGGGACGCACGCCCGCTCTACACTGGACACCCGTAACCTTCGACCTTTCATCCTCCTTGTCCCCCGCTCACACGGGGCTGCAGTTTCTAGGGGGACGGCGCTGGGGGTAGTAAGGACATCCAGCCGCCCCCCTCTCCCTGCACCAGCAGCGGAATCCAAGCAGAGCTTTCGGAATTCAGCCCGGCCTCCCGCTCATATGTCAACCGCCGGTGTGAAAGTAGGCCAGGCTCTCAGAGGATCAATACGGCCACTTGTTTGACGAGAGAGAGCGAGCGAGCGAGAGAGGTGGGGGGGTGGGGATGGAGTGGAAAACTGAAATGGCGGGGGCAGGAACTGGCACCCCAGCCAACCACCCACGCCCCCCCCCACCCCCAGCACAAACAGACATGGTATGCTGCTATATAAAGGAGGCCCAGGAGCCTAAGACCCTCTACATGTTGGAGAGCGACACGGCGCGTTAAGTGGAATTTACTTTTAAAGCGGACACCGGGCCTCAGGTTACTGGCAGCTGTAATGCAAGCCTCGCCCCGGTGACCAGACCCAGCCCCGGGGCCCAACCACAAGATCCCCAACGCCCAGGCCAGGGAGCCCCTGCTACAAATACCGCTCAGCTGTCCCATCTAAAGGGAAGGGAGGGCTAGTGTTCACGTTACTGCGGCTGCGCGTCACGTTGGTGGCCGTCGGTCACATTTCGTCCTTTTTCTCCGTTGTTTGACGTCAGAACTATTCCTGGGTCAGGAAACGAGCGACGTGTCTCTCGCTCGAGCCGTTCGTCCGGCCTCTGGATTGCGAGGCGGCGTCGATGGTGTGCGGACGGGGAAGGCGTCGTATAATCATCATCGCATTGACACTCGTGTGGAAATTGTCACCCCGGCAACCGGCGGGAAGGCCCGCCAGACATGCATCCTGTATTTTAAGTACGGCATGTGGGCTTTATTGATGTCTTTATTCTGCTCGCGACCGGCTGCATGAGGCCAGGCCCGGGCATGTTTATGACTTTGTGAGGAGAAAGCGGAGCGGGTTGAGGGGGGGGGGGGGGGAATGACGACCTTGTTGCGCACCTCGCCGTAGATCTCCCGCATGACACCACATTGTGCTTGTCTGTCAATGTTCTCCAGATGTGTGACTTACGAGGGGGGGCATTGGGGGGTGTACATTTTAACCGGAGGACCCATCACTGTGACACGTCTGGAAGCTTCGCTCTTGGGGGAGAAGGCGGAGCTTGACTAACGCCTAGACAAAGTCCGGCGTCGGCCTGTTTACCGTCAACGCAACAAGGGAACATTGCGACAACTTTGGAGACCTTGTGAGAGGGCTTAGGGCTGTGGACTTTCACACTTACTGAGGGGACTCTCTCTCCCTCTCTCTCCCTCTCTCCCTCCCTCTCTCTCTCTCTCTCTCTCTCTCTCTCACACCGTCAGCAGAATGAGAGTCAATGACACATAACATAAACAGTGATTATCTCCACAGCTGAAACAATAAATAGATCTAGACAGTGTGACCTGTAAATCTATGTCATTTTATGTTATATTTATTTTGTGAATGTACCAATACATATGGCCTCTATTGCTTTCGGGGGGGAAACATTTCAAAGTTAAGTATTTGACATTGGATACCATATCTACCTTTTAAAGATATTAGATAGACAAAGTGCAGGAAAAAAACACAAAAAGATCTGGTTTACTGTCTCCGGTGACCTAAAATACCCTGGTCTAGAACACCATGTAGATAAAAACGAATCGTTTTCAGTTCCCATAAATCAAGGGATCAGTGCTAGCCACGCATCTCCCACTTCCATAAACACTGAGATTGGAGAGTGCTATCAGTACTGCAGTCATGTGGTCTTGCACAAGCCTCACTGACCCCAAAGCAAACCCACATGCCCCATATTATTACCGAGAAGCACCTGTAGAGAATTTGGATCTGCCAATCCTCTCAGACAGATTCATTGCGGAGGGTGAATCTGAAGTGTTGGCATGAGTCTGAGTAGATGTATGACTCAGGCACAGAAGAGGATGCCCATTAAGAGTTTTCTGTCGTGCCAAGTTAGACTGCACAATGTTCAATCTGGATTAAAATATAATGAAGCAAGTAAATGCAACTTTGTCTGACATGCAACTCCTTCAATTATTCATGTGGAAGGAAACAACAAGAGGCAGAAGAGGTTTCTCCCTGGAGCACTAATAGCCTTTTCTGGGGCTCACTCGCGATGGTAGCAATGAATATCTTAGCGCTTGTTAAAAGCTTT